>NW_001855045.1:0-6746 GCF_000209125.1 Entamoeba dispar SAW760
TGATTATATTTAAATAAATTATATGAATGATATAATATTAAATATATAATAAATATAAAATAAATATTATATGATTCAATAACATCATTATTATTAAATTTACAAATATAATATTTGATATATTTGAAAATAAATGAAATTAAACAATGAATAAGTTATTAAACATATTAATATTCAATATTTAATGATGAAATAATAAAATATAATTATTTATAATATTTCTTATATTTCTTATTATTATTATTTTCATTATATTATTATATTCATCATTGAATAATGATAAAAATAATAAATATCAGAATGATTGAAATAAAAGAATAAAATAGAAATATAATCAAAATAAAGATATAAAATGATAAATATTATAAATAAAAATAAAATATCAATATTTTGATTATTATATTTCATAATAATAACTTATTCATTATCAAATTTAACAATAATATTCAATATTGATATATTGAAACATTCATATTTATTCAATTATAATATAACAATATGATGAGATTATAATAATGAATGAACAGATATTAATAATGTATAAGATGATGATATAGAATATGATAAATATCAAATATTTCATTGATATTATTACATTTAATAAATACAAATTTTATTATTAAATTCATAAATAAATGAAAATATAATAAAATATAATTATAATAATAAGAGAAATGATAAATAATAATGAATAATCAAAATAATTTTATTTATTTTCATCATAAATATTTATATTAATCAAATTAAAATATAATGATAATGATAATAAATATTGAATGAAATAATGATAAAATGATAATATAAAAATAATAATAATTTTAATATATTTGTATTTGATTTATAATAATAATCATTTAAATATATAATATTTCTATATCTATTACATTTCATAATATCTTATTTATTTACAATATTTAAATATATCAAAATGACATATTAATGATGAATTATATTTATTTTTAATTTTTAATCAACATAAAACCAAAATATTAAATAATAAGAATAGAAACAAAACATAAATAATATATAAATAAAATAAGAAATAATGATAATAATAAAATAAAGAATAAATAATGAAAAGAATAAGAGAAATATAATAAAAATAAAAATATATCATAATGATAAATAAAATATAATTTATAAAATATAATTTATAAAATAAAAATAAAAAGATAGAGAGAAAAAACAAAATAATACCATAACATACATAAAATTATAGTAAGAATGAATTAATAATCAAATAACAAAAAATAATAATTAAAATATTTGATTTTGAGAGAATGGAGGAAATGTTAAAGATAAACAAAGATGTAGATTTATAATGAAATATAAAAGCTCTTAAATACTACAACATTTTATTATGACGATAAACACTGAACACCAACCACAAATAATACAATCATTACAGTACATTTTTCACTAAGAACATTAACTTTAATAATAGACCAATATAATGAAAAAAGATTATAAAAATGAAAAGGGGGTTGTGGGGTTAAATACCGAGGTAATTCATTAACAAGTAATACTCTTGTTATTGGAGTTTTATGCACAAATCTAGGACTAATCGTATAGTCATGTGCTTGTGGACTCTCAGTTTTAACATTTAATGTTTCTGCATTACTTACTTCTGCTCTACATTTATAATTAAGAATTGGGAGGGGATTAGTTTTAAGATATTCAATGCATTTATTACTTGACTCTGGTGATTCTAATTTTATTAACGAATGGGGCATGTCAGGTCGAGGTGAGTTCATACAAATAATTCTTTGAATTTTACCAAATCTTATTACTGAATCATACAGGTCATTGCAGACAATTGCCCTTTTTATTGGCTGTTGAAAAGCAATAAATACTGTGGGGTTTGAGTTTGGTATATTGTGGGTTATCATATTTAAGACTTTTTCTTTTAAGATTCTTTTAATACTTTTAATTCTTATTTTATAAGAACTCCTTTCATACAACACATCTTTTTCTATTAATCCATCCTTCTTTTCTCTGCTCTTTTTGAAAGTGTTAAAATAAAATGAAGTTTGTTTAATGGAGTTAATAAGAAGTTAAATGTATTGTTGTTAAATAAAAATGTGTTATTTTAGAAATATGAAAGAAAAGGAAGAGAGAAAAGAAACAATACTTTTAGAAGAAAGAATGAAAGAGAATATTCACTTGACTCATTTTCCTTTGATTCTTTCAAAGTAAAAAGAGTAGTTTTGTTTGAAATCCAGTTTTAAGATAGAAGGAAACAGATAAAAGGGTAATATGATTTATAAATTAGTTTTAAATCACTTCTGTTATTAAGATGAAATCACAAAAACAATTTCATGATTGGATTATTAAAGAACCACTTGGTAGTGGAACATATGGTTTGTATTAATAAGTAGATTGGTTAAAAGATAAGATAATTTATAAGAATTAGGGAATGTATTTCGTTGTTTGAATATAAAAACAAATAAGAGTGCTGCAATAAAAATCATTAATGAAGAAAGTATTGCATTAAATGAAACTACTATTATTAAAAATCTACAAGGAAATGAAGGTATTATTCGATTTTTTGAATGTGGATATGAATTATATGGATATTGTTTAGTATTTGAATTACACATAATAAATCTTAATCAACTTCGATTAAATCAACCAACATCAAGATTCTCTTCACAAACATCTTTTAGATTATTATTTAAAATGATAAAAATTGTTGAATATATTCATTCAAAACAAATAATTCATTGTGATATAAAACCTGATAACTTTATGATATCTCAAGATGGAGATATTATTTTGATTGACTTTGGTTTATCAGAACATTATCAAGACTTTTCTTATCATCAGAAATTAGGATTTAAAGGAAGTCTTCAATTTGCATCTCCCAATCAACACTTAGGAAAGAAATATATTCCAATTGATGATATTATTCCTTTATTTTATATTCTTTATCAAAACATCACAGGAATGTTTAATCATTCTTTAATTCCATTATCTCTTACATCATTATTTGAATCATTTATTTGTAATTCATCTTGAAGATAATATTGATAAACAAGAACAATGTTATTCTTCTCAAGTTGTTCCAACAGAATTATCACAAAGTCTCTTTAAAAATATTAAATCTACATTATCAAAAATTAATCCATTCTCATCTGTTATTTCAAGAATTAAATAAAGATACTTTTAATTTCTTTCTGTTTAATGAAAATAAAATTAAATTAAAATTAAATTGCTTTTCTTTGATTCATATCTCTTTTCTTCTTCAATAAATTTAAGACCAATACAACAGTACAAAATTGCATTAAAAAGAAACAAATCCAAAAGAGTGTATGTGTAGAAGCTTCATTATTTTTTATTGTATTTTTGTTAGATGATATTGTTGTTGAAATTAAAATCTTAAGGTCATTTGTTGTTGTTCCTGTAATTTCTTCTATAGCTATTAATCTTTCCATAAATGTATCTACATCAACAAGAATATCACTTGTATCAATGATAAGTTCTTGACTCTTTACATTTCATTTAAATGTTTTGCTCCATTGACAATAATTTTCATTAAATTTGAATTCTCATCATTTAATTTATCTAATTTACTTGCTTGTTGTTGACTTTCCTAATACTAAATAAGATTTTTTGTAATGCAAAATCAATATCATCTCCATCATTAAATAATTCACTTTCAGTAAAACCAAAATTCAATCCATTAATACTTTTATCATTTCCTAATAACTCTTTAGTACTTTTTGTTTTCTTCTTCAATAATTTCAAGTGATTTAATTTGATGATTTCCACCATTTTTATCATCTAATGTAGATATTTCAAAATACATATGTTTCATTTTCCCTTCATATGTCATTTCACATCATCCTTTGTCTTTTCCTATTGAAATAATCAATTTATTTGTTTTCTCTTCATACTTTAATTTAAATGAAATACTTTCAAAATGAATAGAATTAGGAAAAATGCATTGGGTTAATTGTTTTTCTGTATTGTAGATTGTTGTTGTTCCCCTTGATGAATTTGTTGGTACTTTTACATAAATCCCTTCACTTGATTCAGTAAATTTACCCCCAAAATTGTTACCTGAAACAATTGGTTTTGTTGTTAACCATAATGCAAATCCTTTTCCAATACCATCTGACTTTATTTTTCCATTAATTTGGAAATTAGTTGGAAGTGTCTGTATCTGTTAATACTAAATCATTAGTGTAAAGTGTGAAATAACCAAACTTTTATTGTTGAAATAAGTCCATCTTTTTTAGATTCTGTTGTTAATAAAATCCCTTTTGATGTAATTTCTCCATCAACTCGTAATAATGTTTTGATTTGCCTTCATCAATAGGAGATTTAATACTCAAAAATTGAGATGACACAAGATTAATGAAAAGCAACAACCAGATCATAACAATCATATTTTATTTTCTTTTTTATTTATATTCTTATCTATTGAAAATGTTGTAATAAAATAAAGGAAGTGATGAATAAAATAGAAAGAAAGAGGATAATACAACAATTAACAAGATAATTAGATAACAAATTAATAGATAATAAAAATACATTTGAAAAGAAGATATAATAAACTAAAAAATAAACTAATTAATGATATTTAATTGTTTATTCATATTTCATTGTTTTGAGAAGTTATATTATTATAATTATTGTTAATTTCATTATCACTTTCTATATTATCTGAGTATTTATTTAATGTGATATATTGTGAGTTTATATTATTACAATTCAAATCATTATATAATTAATATATAATGTATTTCATTTATTTGTAATAATATCATTATTGTTGTTATTATATCTATATCATTTTCTATTTCTTTTATTTTAATGACAATTTATGATTAAATCAAATAATATGTATCACAATTTAATGATTTCTATTTATTTCATCTTTATATTCATTAATTTGTAATATTTTGTATTTATTTAAATAGTTATTGTTATATTTTCATTTTATAGATTAGTTACATTATTAATATGTGTTTTATTTTGTTTATTGTATTGAAGACATATTTTTATTCTTCCTGTAAATTTAATATTATCTCATGTTAATAAGTATTTGTTATAAGTAATTTTAATTAACAATATATTGATGTTATATAATGAAGTGAATATTGTATATTTATATTTTCTATTTCTATACGTTATTTTATGGTTATGAATTTAAATATTTCTTTGTTTACATATTTATATTATCAATTTGTATATTCTTTCTTATTTATATAGTAATAGTATGTAATATAGATGTTATATTATTTATTCAATATGTACATTATTTTATATTTTCATTATGTGTTATCTTGTTATCTTGATCTAGTTATTAATTAATTTGAATATATTACTAATATTTGAATATACTCATTCCATTCAATATTTAATGATTTCAATGCTTTTAAATTAATACAATTATACCATTCTTTCATATGTTTGTAAAATCTGATGATTTATAATTCATCTGCTACGAAAAAAAAATGAAATAAGAGAAAAATGAAGATAAATGATGAAAAAGAATGACATGAAAGAAAAAGTGAAATTAAGAAGTAGAAGAAGTTGAAAAGAATAAAAGTAGAATGTTGAGATTATAAAATGAAAGAAGATAAAAAAGAATAATTCAAAAAGAGATAATAAATGATGAAAATAATGATGAAATAATGGATGCATTTTTATTATAGAAATTAGAAATATGAAATAAAAAAAGCGTTTAATTTATTGATGCAAATTATTTAACATTATTTTATTTATTCAATTTATTTTATTCATTTTTATTTTTATAATTTTTATTTATATGTATTATTTATTATCTTTTTTTCTTTTTAATATATTGATTATTTTATTTTATTATTTATTATTCTTTTATTTATTTTTCTCTATTCTTTTATTTGTTCTTTCTTATTATATTTATGAAATATTTCAATATTATAAAATAATTTTATTGTTTAATTATTTAAATGATTTATATTAAAATGAATTTATTTTATATTTCATTGATTTCTTTTATCATTATTTTATATTTTAATAATTTCTTTAATATTATCATTTTATATTATTATTATCTTTATTCTTTCATATTTTTATTATTTATTATTATTATTATATTTTTCATTTCTTATTTTATTTTAATTTATTATTAATATTATTTATATTTCTTTTCTTTCTTATTATTCTTCTTTATTCTTATTATGTCTTTATTTCTTATTTTTCTATTTTATTTATTTTCATTTTATTCATATTTTCATTTCTTGTTTTGATTATTTTGATTTGATTTAATTTTAATTTTTATTATTATTATATCCTTGATTATTAATATTTATTTATCATTTATTTATTATTTGTTTTTATTATTATTATTATTTGATTTATATTTATTATTTATTTCTTTTATTATCTTTCTTTTCTTTATTCTTTATATTATATTTCTTATTTCTTATTATTTATTTTTGATTTTAAATGATTGTTTTAATATTCATCATTTTATTTATATCTATTATATTAATATTATATCATTAAATTCTATTATTAAATATTGAATAATCGATGTGATATAACAAAATAATTTAAATAATATATCATTATAAAATGAAATAATTAATAAATGATTTCATAATAAATATTAAATTCATTAAATAATGAATAATATAATACAAAATGATAAATAAAAATAAAATGATAATAATAAATAAATAATAATACAAAATATAAAGAATAATAAATATAAAAATGATATAATACAAATATAATAATCAAATTAATATATA
>NW_001855044.1:0-1019 GCF_000209125.1 Entamoeba dispar SAW760
ATTTTTTTATATTAATATCTCAAAAAATGTTAACGAAAGTATAAAAATTTATAAGGTAAAAGTTGTTCAGAATTGAATTCTAAACAACTCTTTATTTAATGATGTTGTAATGATAAATTGAACGATTTTATTCATCTTTTTAACGTTTGAATTGAAATAGTTTAAATAATAAAATAATATAGTTTTTTAATAGAAAAGATTTTTTGAAAAATGTTGATTTAAAAATAAATAACTTATACTTCATAAAATCTTGATTTAAAAAATGTTATTTCTACAATGAATAACAAAAAATAATCTATAAATAGAACACTATTATTTTAATAATTATTAATATCTCAAATGTACTGCGTCAAGAATTAATAACAACTGCATTTTTTAAGTGCATGATGTAAGGTAATAGATACCTAGTACTTTTTATTAAAATCAAAAAAGTGCACCTTTTTTCAATAAAATTGTTGAACTTGTATCTCATCTACAACCTCACCATTTCTGATAAAACTTTATTTTTTGGAGGTTCCATATAAAGTTACTAGATACCTAGTACTTTTTATTAAAATCAGACGCATTTAACTTCTTTCGTCTAATTTAGACAGAAACATGTCAAAAATTATCTCAGATAGAAAGCGACCAGAATTAATAATTTTTATCTTTTTGTAGAGTGCATATTAATGTGATTAATACTTAGTACTTTTTATTAAAATTGACGACATTTAACTTCCTTCATTTGGTTTAGATAAAAATAGAATAAATTAATATCTCAAATACATGACGATCACAATTAATAATTTTTATCTTTTTGCAGAGTGCTTTTGAAGATAATTGATATATAGTACTTTATATTAAAATCATAAAAAGTGCACCTTTTTTCAACAAATTTGTTGAATTAATATCTCTGCTACAACCTCACCATTTCTGATAAAACTTTATTTTTTGGAGGATCCACAGAACGATATTGGATACCTAGTACTTTTTATTAAAATCAAAAAAGTGCACCTTTTTTCAACAAATTTGTTGAATTA
>NW_001855043.1:0-12091 GCF_000209125.1 Entamoeba dispar SAW760
AAAAATATGGAAATACAATACCATCAGAAGTTAGCATAATTGGACATCAATGTTTTTATAACTGTGAAGAATTAACAACAATTAATATACCAACAAGAGTTAATCAACTCTGGGATTTTTGTTTTGAAGGATGTTCATCATTAACATCAATCACTATTCCACCATTAGTCAGTTTCATAGGAGATGAATGTTTTAACTTGTGTTATTCACTAAAATCAATTAATATTCCACCACTAGTAACTGAGTTAGGTATTAGATGTTTTTATGAATGTTCATCATTAACATCAATTAATATACCATTGGCTGTTATTGAAATAGGAAAAGATTGTTTTTATGGATGTTCATCATTAACTAGTATGAGTATTGACAAAGTCCATTTTATTAGTGAGAATAAAATATTTATGAATGAACCTGTATTAATTAGTATTGAAATACCATATAATCTACAAATAATTAATGGAAAGAATATTGAAAAGAAAGATATTAATGAATTTATTATTCCATCTTCAATTACTAAGTTAGGGAATAGTTGTTTTAAAGAATGTTATTCATTGTCATCAATTAATATACCAACAACAGTTAGTGAATTGGGATGGAAATGTTTCAAATGGTGTTCATTAAAATCAATTAATATCCCAACAACAATTACAAAATTTGGCAATTCTTGTTTTTATAGATGTGGATGTACAGAAGAGCTAAAGAAAAATGAAAGAATACCAAGAGATTGTTTTAAAAAAATACATTATAGAAGTACAGATGAAACAACAGATGAATAAAACAATTTAATTCATTTTGAAATAATTTATGATAATCAACAGAATTAGTGTTGTTGAAATGATACAAAATTGAATACTATTTTTATAATATTAAATGAAAGTTTATTTTTTGGATTTATAAATTAAAGATATTTTAATTTATGTTTGAATCAATGATTTCTTTTCTTATTTCTTCTTGTTTTAGTTGTTTTCTTTTATGTTTTTATTATTATTTCTTCAAAATGTTGTTGTTTGTTGTTTTATCATAGAAATTCATTACATTAAATTTGTTAATGAATATTTCTTTCAATATATTTTATTTTGTTGTTATTTCTTTTTTTATTATCATTTAATTAATCTTATCAATTTCTTCATTATTTAATTTATTCTAACTATTTTCAATAAATATTAAATCTGAATGTTAATAAATGATGTAAAAATATGAATAACAGAATGATTATGAATATTATAATAAATGAATCATTCTAATTATTAAATAATAAATGAAATAATGAAATATTAGTTCATTCTATCATTTCTTCTTTTATCATCTCTTATTGTTTATCATTTTTATTAAATATTTTTCATATTTATATGATTTGTTGTGTGTTGTATGTTAATCATTGTTTCATTTTATTTTATTTATTATATTCTATCATTCTTCTTAATTTATTCTTACATTCTTTATCTTTTATCTTTTATTTAATTTATATTTCATTCTAGCCATTGAATAAAGAACATAAGAACAGATAATAAAGAATATAAGAAATGATAACCAAAATATGAAATGAAATAATTATCATAAGACTCTTTAACAACTCTCTAATAAATCATCTATTACATTTATAAATAATACTTAAATGAGATTTAATAATACAACCATCAACAATTATATCAACAAGACTTTAATCTAATATTAAAACATAAATTAATAATAATAAATTAAACTAACAAATGTATTTTTAAATTACAAAACATTTAATACTTATTGTTGTTCTGTTTCTAATCAAAAGAGAATAACTTTATAAATATTACAATAATTATCTGTTATTTTCTTTGTTTAAAAATAACAATAAGTAATTAAAACAATTATCAAACTATACAAAAGTATTTCAGAAAACTATAATTTAATTTTGTTTTATTCTTTTGTATTTTCTTCCTCAATATCATTAAACTCACTTCTTAATATGTTTATCTTGCTTATTCTTCTTGAAATATCTTGACTTCACTTTTACCACATTTCTTTTCTCATAACTTTTATTTGTAGAAATTACTATAACTAAATCTTCTCTCACTTCCTTTTTTATTGCATCTCCAACTATAACTTTAACTATCTCCTCATCAACACCTTCACCTTTTTCACTTTCTTCTTTTAAATCAATATCATCTTCTATTTCATCCATTTTATTTTTTAATTTCTCATTACTTATTGTTACTGTTTTTGTCAGTTTCAGTGTTTTTTTTTATTTTTTTCTCATTGTCATGTACACTACTTCTTCCTTTTTAACATTCAGTGATGCGTGATAATTTCTAGGCTATGTCTAAAAGACCTATTTTGGTGTGACACTATCTTAATAATAAATATCTTCGGAAACTCGTTACTGACGGTAAACCCATTTTGTACAAAACTAATGAAAGTGGTGCATCTAAAGTATCTGTCAACTTTTAACTCTTTACCCTTTGTATACTTTATAACTCAGTAAATGTTTTAAGTTAATTGTTTATGAAGAATAGAACATAATAAGTAATTGTTTGAATAAAGTCAACAAAATAGAATTTGATAAATAACAAACTTATTAGATGATTAATGGTTTATTAACATGTTCATAAAGTCAATTTAATTAAAAAATAGGTAAAAAAGAATAGAATTTAACTAAATTATTAATGGAATAGACTAATCATATTTTCTATGATATCATTTATTTGTTCTTCATTAACTCCACTTAAATGTGCAATTTCACATTGTTTTTCTTTAGACATTTCCAAATAACTCTCAACAATATTTCCATCAATAATATTACTTGAAGGCATTCGTTTCCAATCATCAATAACTTTTTTCCATTCATCAGGTGTTGTGCATTCAACAATGCCTTTCATTTGGAGTAAAATTTGATTTTGTACTTTAATCAATATATCATATATTTCATTTGGAATTTCACATATTCCACCAATGTATCCAGTAACTCCTCCAAATAATATACATTTCTTCTGGATGGTTTCATATGTTGAATGAGTTGGTGCAATGGATCCTTTACACATTACATTAATGCATTCTCCAACATGAATATGTGCACAATTATTAAGTCTAAATCTTTCTGATTCATTACCAGTAGAATTTGTATTGAATACTAATAAATTAGAATTACTATCAGAACTAAGATAACAATTTTCATCAACAAATTCAATTGCAGTTGTATAAGATGCATAGAAATCTCTACTAACTTCATTTAAACAATTTTTATTATTTCCATTATTATCAAATGAATAAACACTAATACTTTTCATAAGATCTCCAACAAGTATTTTATTTCCCATAGTTTTAACATATAATCCAATTAACTTTACATTACAACTTCCTTTCTCTTGTAATTTAACTTCAAATTCACCATTTGTTATAATTCTTTGATATTCAAATATAACTAATTTCTTTTCTATAGACATAGCCAAATATTTTTTGAGTAGAGTTTTTATTGAATAAACAGCTCCATTAACATCTTTCTCAAATACAATTTCAAGTTTTCCATCTTTTATTTGAACAATAAGAATTCTTCCACTACTTGGTTCTACTTCATTTGGTTTTGCAAAAGCAGTTCCAATAACAAACATTTCTTTTTCATCAACTACAATTTCTTCAATAGATAAAGCATGTTCATTTTCTTTTAATTCATGACTATCTTCAATTTCCATTTTTCTAAAATCAATTAATTTAATAGAATGACTTTCAATTCTTTTCTCTTTTAATTCTTTAATTTCACTACTCAATAATAATGCTTTATTTTCTTGTTTTGAAATAACTATTCGACTTATAAATACTCCAATAGATAAACTTTTTGTATGAATTGATTGAATCTCTTCAATATTACCAATAATGATATTTTCTTTTGTTGCAACAATTAGACTATTCATGCATTCTTTCATTTTAAATGGAACAATTGAAACAATTTCACTACAATTAACTGATAATGTTTTTATTTTTCCTTTATAAATAGAAACTAATGTTGGACGATCACATAAACACATAATATATTTCATTCCATTAATTTCTAATGTTTTTAATTCAATTCCAGATAATCCAATATCAAGTACTTTATAATTCTTTGTTATTTCTCCTTCTATTTCCATTAATTCTTCCATTTGATATACTAATACTCTTCCATCTCCCATTCCAATCACAATATACATTCCTTCTTTATTATTAATAATTTCAATTGATTTTCCATAAATATTCCCATTAATTTCTCTAATATGATTTTTATTTCCATTCTCTAATTTAATTATTTCCATTTTATTACTATCCCAATAACATATTCCAATAACATCTTCAGTTCCTTCTTTTCCAATAGTAAATGCTGAAATATCATTTTCACCAGAATAAATATGTTTAATTTCTTTTTTCTCATTTAATACATTAATTTCATTTGATTGACTGATATATAACTTTTCATCATAAATACATGAATGAGAAATAAATTTATTGACTCTAATTTGTTGAATAAGTTTAAGTTGTTCTGAATCAAAAATATTAACCTCTTCTCTAGTTACCTGAACAAAACAAATTTCCTTCATTTCTCCAATTTCAATAATTCCACTACAAATTGTTTCTTCTTTTCTATTAAATCCTTTAATTTCTATTTCATTAAATTGTAATTGATTATTTTCTTGTTGAGATTCAAATACTTTACTATTATCACTATAACTAATAATTAAATATTCTTTATTTCCCATTTCTACTTGATATAAATGTGTAATTCCTTTCATTTCATTTTGACAAATAATATCAATACCTACACCTGAACTTATTAATTTAAGAGTTCCTTGTTGATATGTATTACAACACATTAATAAATCATCTTTATTAGTTATTTCATCATGTATAGCTGTCATATCTAATATTGGTCCTCGATTTTCAAATGTTTCTAATATTTCACATCTTTTCTCATTAATTTTGATTAAATGTGAATCCCCACCTTTAGACCCCCAGAATAATACTGAATTATCAAGATATAATATAGTACTTGGAATAGTTAATGCTTGATATTCTAAAGGATAATAATATAATTCTATTTCATGTTTATTATTTTCTTTTAATGTTATTAAATGCATTTTACCTTTGTTATCTGATAATAATAACCTTTTTTCATCAAGAAAACAATATGTCTCAAGATGAATTGGTCTCATTGAAACACTAGATATTTGATTTGAATTAGGAACAAAACTTACTGTTTGTGAATTTATTTTGAAATATCCTTCATTTCCCAAATAAGGAATAAATAAATCAATATTTGATGTATCTTCTATTTGTTTATTATAAAGATTTAATGTCTTAGATTCAATATTAAATTCATAAAATGTAATAACTTTAATATCATTCTTTATTTCATGGTGAATTCCAATAACTTGTTTTTGGTCCAATTGAAGACAATACAACCCAACAACCCTTTGTTCATCTATACGTAAATTGAATGGTGCTTCTGGTAAATTTTCTTCTTCTCTGGGAAGAGGTATTATTTTAATTAAATGATTATATAAATGAAGTAATAAATGGCTATTACTAATAACAACCCCACTAATTCCATAAAAAGCTGTTCTTCCTAGACGATCTTCAATATTATTTGAATATACTAAACTTAATTCTTTATTATCATTTAATTGTGCAATGACGAGCTGTTGATTATTAGTTACAAATATCAAATAATCCTTTGAATTTCTTCCTTTTGATTGATACTTAGTAATAAATGAAACACTATAAGGAAATTGTTTTGTGTAAACTAAGTCAAGACCTGTTGTTGTTAATTGATATACATTAACTATAGTATTTTTTACTATAACAAGGTATTGTTCATCTGGTTGATTGAGTTTGGCAACTAATGCATGAGTAATAGAAGTAGAAGGTGCTACTGTTGTTAAATAGAATTTA
Source organism: Entamoeba dispar SAW760 (assembly GCF_000209125.1). Lineage (NCBI taxonomy): Eukaryota > Evosea > Mastigamoebida > Endamoebidae > Entamoeba > Entamoeba dispar. Next base: position 5,893 of record NW_001855043.1, read on the forward strand.
CGATCAGCCATTTCTTCAAAATGAAAAGTAATTATCAAGATTCAATCATCTTCTTTCCAAAAAGTCACAAAAAAGGGAAGAAAATAAAGTACATGATATAACATTATTTTATTACTTTTAGTATAATTTGTTTTTTATTATCTCTTCTTTAAAAACAAAACTATACAAAACTATTCATAAACAATAAAATCTCAAATCTTATCTTAAATAAACAACACAATAACTTAAATAACCAGTATAATATTATTTACACCTACTCAATCTAAAATAAATTAAATTCTTTATCATTACATTTTATCTGAGATATATCTTTTATAATTTTTCCTATTTTACAATATACTAACATTAACTTTTTTTCATTTGAGTTAGATTCACACCCTCCATTTCATCATTTCTATTGACATCCCTCCTAACCAATAACAATAAAATAACCAAATTCTATGACCTACTTAAACACTTTAATTTATTGTTTTGTATATGCCTCTTTCACAGAATAACATAACTATTATTTATCTGTTTGTTTTTGTAACAATAAGGTTGCAGTTATCTTTCTTCAACTATTATCTTCTTGTCACTGACTGACCTTTCTAAAGTAATTTTCTTTTGTTTAGTTTTAGTTGTTATTAAATTATTTCTACTTTACAGAAAAAATTGTTTATTGGATTTCAGTGAATGTCATAATACTGGTTATATATCTTCTAACTCTCTTACCATATTGAATTATCTAAGTGTTGTTGGTTTCATTGAAGAAGAGTTAAAAAATAATCATTACCTTTCTAATCGTTGTCATTTTTTACTGTAAACATGACCAATTAAATCCTCTAAATCTGACAAAACGAATCTCTAATATTTTGAAAAAATGCTATTATTCCACTATTATAAAATTGACAGTTCTATCAGTTTGTTTGTGTTTCAAAAAGAAAAAACAACCTTAAGGTATCAAAACTGAGACGAATCCTTTCTTAAAAGAAACAAGAGTCTTGAATTAAATAAATGGAGTTATTTACGAAAAATTTATTATTTATAAGACAATCTTAATTAGAAAGAAGTAGTTGTAAGTGTTATTTAGTTGTAAAGAATGAGAGAAAAGAGTGATAAGTAAGGATAGAAATTAAACAATAGTATTCACTAAAATGAAAAATTCATTATTTCTTTATGGATTAATTTTGATAAAACTCTATACTACTTACCAACAAAGCTCAGCACCTAAATGACTATGAAGTTGAAAGGTAGTTTTAAACAATAAAACACAGATTTTTGGTATTTGATGAAATGAAATTATTAGATTCAATCTAAAAAACAATAAAAAAGTTTTTGAAATAAGATTTAATAACAAAATTAGATAGAAATTTATGTTATGTATTATTTTTTATAAATAATTTTATCAAATACCAACAAATATATAAATAAAATTATATATAAAATAAATAATGAAAACAGTGGTAAAATACTTTCTTTTTGAAACACGTACTACCACGTTTTAACCCTAAGGCAATTTTAAAAAAATAAAACGGATTAAACAACACATCATGGCTCTTAAACCAATTGAGGCAAGTGAAATTATTAAAGAAATTTCAGGGTGTGAAGAGTCAGAAATGCCAGCAGCTGCAAACACCGAAATTTTTGAGACTAAAGCAGAAGAAAAATTGTTAATTAAAGAAACAAAAGACGTGAGAGATAAAAAACAAAAGAAATCAAAAATTGATGAGCTCACTAAACCAAAGAAAAATGAGCCTCAAATTACAAAGTCTTTAGTCAAAAAAATTTATAGTCAACTTAAACTTGTTCCTCCTGAAAATGGAAGATATATTTCAACTGAAGAGTCAGTTCTTGATAGAATGAATGACCTTAGAGAAACAATATTGGCTTCATTGATTAAATTTGCCAAAGTAGAACAAGATGAGGGTTTAAAAAAAGTTTTTGAGGATTCAAGTAAAGTTATAGAAGATAAAATTTCTCAAATCGAAGTTAACCAAGTCCAATTACTTATTAATAAATTTAGTCAAAATCAAAATGTTTCTGAGGGAGAATGTTTCATTCATTCTTTTGCTTTACAACAAGAAGATTTAGATGAGAAAGAAGAAAACAATGAAGTTAAGAAACAAGATAAAAAAGGTCATAAAAAACATGAGAAAAAACCAAAGTCGGCTCAATCAAAAAAAGAAACAAAAGATAACAATATCAAGGAAAAGACATCTAACCAGATTAAAGTGAATATTGATGAGGAATTTGCTCGTCGTTTAACTGTACGAAAAGTAAATACTGACACTAACGAAGAAGAGAAAGAACAATGGCTTCCACCACGTAAGAGAGTAAGTATTAATACAACTGAAGACAAGAAAGAGGATAAGAAAAATGAGAAAAAAGAAGATGAAAAGTCAGAAATTAAAGACAACAAAATGATAAAAGAAGACATAAAAGTTGATCCAATCAGTGGTCTCAAAGAAGAAAATGGAGATGAGGCATTTACTCGTCGTTTGAATCCACGAAAAGTTGATGACAATGCTATAGAAGAAAAGAAAGAAGAAGAAACAAAAGACAACGACGCTAAAGAAAAGAAGTCGAAAGAAAATGATGTGACTACACTTGATGAATTTGCTCGTCGTTTGACCGTAAGAAAAGTAGACACTGATGCTAAGGAAGAAAAGAAACCAAAACTTCCAACAAATGATGAGCCAAAAGTTGTAGAAAAAGTTAAAGAAGGCAAAAAAAGGAAAGAAGAAAACAAAGAAAAACATACTAAGGAAGAAAAGAAAGAACATACTAAGGAAGAAAAGAAAGAGACTAGTAAAGAGGAAAAAGAAAAGAAGCCAAAACTCACAATACCCACAGAAGAAAAAACTGCCGATGTTATTAAAGAAAATAAAGAAGAAAAAGAAAAGAAAAAATCTAAAAAAGAGAAAAAAGAAAAGAAGTCAAAACCTACAACAACTGAAGAATCAAAAATTGACACTGTTAAAGAAAAGAAAGAATGTGTCAAGGAGAAAGAAGAAAAGAAAGGGTCTAAAAAGGAGGGAAAGAAAAAAGAGTCTAAGAAGGAAGAAAAAGAAAAGAAACCAAAAACTACAACAACTGAAGAAGTCAAAACTGACATTGTTAAAGAAAAGAAAGAACACCAGAAAGAGAAAGAATACAAAGAAAAGAAAGAACATAAGAAGGAGAAAGAGGAAAAAGAAAAGAAAGAAGACAAAGAAAAGAAAAAAGAACACAAGAAGGAGAAAGAGGAAAAAGAAAAGAAGCCAAAACTCACAGTACCCACAGAAGAAAAAGATGATACCGTTAAAGAAAAGAAAGAGCACAAGAAACACGATAAAGAGCATAAAAAACATGATAAAGGATCTAAGAAAGAACATAAAAAAAAGCACAAAAAACATGAGAAAAAAGAGAATGAAAAATCAGAACACATGGAAGAGAAAAAACTCTAAAGTCATCAATAGTTTAATGAAAAGAAGAAACAATAACAAAAGTAATTAATTAAGTATTATTAGGGTTTGTTTCTTTATTCTTTAAGTTTAGTATCATCTAGTCTCTTTCTTAGTGTTTATTATTATGATACAAACAGTACTCTATTACGTTCTTTGTTAGAAGCTTTTAACTTCTTGAATATTAGTTTATTTCATTTTTTAATTCTTTTATTAATCTAATGCTTTCTGCATTTACTAATCGATATATAGGGATTACTACTGGATTTATTTTTATATCTCTTATTTTCAGTATTTTTATTAGCCTATTTTTATTTAATTTCTTTATCATATTTCTTTTCTTTAAATACCTTTCATTACTATTATAATCTGCAACAATCTCATATCAAACAATAGACTGTTTTTATTCTTCTTATCTATTACATACAATTTATTGATGACATTCTTGTCAAATAATACAATGTATGTGTCAATTCTTGTTTCTAATTACTTATTTTCATTAGACTTAAATTTAAGTCATCCACTATGATAATGGACTATTATTTTTTATTCTGTTTTCATTTTAATTTCATCTACATCATGTTCCTTTAATCATGATACATTTTATTCTGTACCATTCCATTGACTAGGTCTTCTAATCTATTTATTTTCTTTATGATTTCTTTTATTTCATCAAATTTATCTCATTTAAATTTATTTTAGAGATAATAATACATACACATTGAAATCCTTTTCATATCTTCTTGCAGATTTTCTATTCTCCTGACCATACCCATTTATTATTAGTTTTTATAATATATAAATTCAATTAATGATAAATAAGGATAAAATAAAAAAGAATGTTTTCGAATTATAAATATAAGTTACAGTTTAATGAACTTAAAAATAAATAAAAGATGAAAAGTAAAACAATAACAATGATAATTGATATTGAATATGATGAAATGAATGTGTATTTGTATGATGGAAATGAATATGAAAGAATTAATAGAATGAAATATTTAAAAGAAGAAGAAAAGAAAATAATTGAAGAAATCATTTCTAATGATAAGAAGAATGTGAAAATTAGAAAAGAAAGTATTAAATGAGTAGAAATGATGATTAAACCAGAAAGTAAATTATCAATGATATTCAATAATATTAAGAAAGAAGTAGAAAAGAAAGGAGAAAATGAAAGAACAATCATTTGTATTCCTAATGGAACAAGTCAAGGAAATGAAAGAAGAATAGAAAATTCAACAAAACTAGGAAGATTAAACAATGTACAAATCATACGGAAATATCATATAATTGAAAGAATACATTCAGAAGAATATAACATAGAAACACCAATTATTATCATAGAAAATACAGAAATAACATATGGAAATATTAAAAAAGAAAAAGATAAGATAAAAATAAGAATAATAAATAATATAAGAACAAACAAATAATAGAAGAAAATAAAGAAATCAATAGAATAACAACAAAAGAAAAAGAAGAAAGGAATAATAATAAATAATAAAACAAAACAAGAAGAAGATTAGTCATTATTTTTTATTTCACTTTCTGTATAACCCATTCTATTTCTTCTTTGTTTAATATTTGTTTATTTATCATTAATTATTCTATTCATTGATATTGTGTAATTCATTCTTATTATAACCTATTCTTTATTTTAATATTCTCAATAACAATTAATGATATTGTTAAATTATATTCATCAAATAATGTTCAATTTATTATACCAATGCTTCATTATATCCATTTCATTTTTGAATACGAATTTTATAAAACAATAATGAATGTTAATTATTTCACAATGAAAAAGTTTTGAATGATGAACATAAGATTAATTGATTATATTCATTTATAATATAATGGATATTTCATTAATATGATATACAGTAAATATCGTATTTATTTTTAATATAAATATTTTAAATTATAATTTTAATAAAATAAATTCTTTCTAGTTTTATTAAATTCTCCATCACAATGAATTAAGATGATTTATTTCAATTATTTATTATTTTAATCAACACCTTGAATGAATCAAATAAAAATTAAATGTTTTAATATCGAATATCATTAAATTGTTAAATTAAATGCAGATTACTTATTATGTTATTGTATATCATTACTTTTATTACAAATGATTAATTATATTAAATAACATACAATAATAAATAAAATAATAAGAAAGAATAACAAGAAATACAGGCAAAGGAGAACAAGAATATAAAGATATAAATAGAAATAAGAATAAACAAAAGAATAAGAAACAATAGAAAAAGATCAAATAAGAAAGAAACAATTATACATTAAGTAAAGAAGAATAACCAAGTAATATAAACAATATCAATTTAATATTAAATTTATGAAATTAATAAAATCATTATTTAAATACTACTTTATAAGAAATAGAAATAATAGAAATAATAAAAATGATACAAATAGAATGAAGAAAGTAAATGATAAGAATGAATATCAATGAATATATTACAATTAATTTGAAATTATTTAAAGAAAGTTTTTGAATTGTTAATAAATGAATAAAGTAGAAATAAAACAAATTAAAGAAATAAGAGAGCATAATAACATCAAGATATTAAAAATAAAATAATACAGTATGAATCACTAGGGATAATACCACTACTAAAATTACAAATATGTTTCAACAAAATATTACAAACAATAATCATAAAAACATGAAATATCTAATATTTTAAATAACCAATTCTGACAATACAAAAAATAATAAAAACTTAAATATAAATGTATTGAAATGAATACTA
>NW_001855042.1:0-1190 GCF_000209125.1 Entamoeba dispar SAW760
ACTCCTATATTGTGTTGTATTTTGTTGATGTGTTAATTTATTTATTTGTTGATTCAGTGTATTTGAATCATAACCATATTCTTCACTATCAGGAACAATATCAAAAAACGATTCATCAAAAATACGTTTTTGTCTTTCTCGTGAATCAATACTTTTAGGATGTTTTGGTTGTTTGGTATTCATCTAATAATAATTAGTTCAAGATGTCTTCATTAAATAATCAAAGATATTTAACAATCACAAGAGAAAATACATCTCCAAATATAACAACAGGGAAATGGAAAGTGAATTTACCATGGGAATTTATTACTTCTGAAAATTATCCTAAAACAATAGAAGTATTGAATTTTGTTTATTTTAATTTGAATGGTCAATTAGATATTGGTGTTAGTTGTCATGGTTCATTTAATTATGATTCACCTGAAAATGATCAAATGATATGTTTTTCAACATATGGAAATATGACACCAAAACATTTTAATATTAATAAAAATATAACTTCAATAGAAATATGGTTTAAAGATTATAAAGGAAATATTATTATGCCACTTGGAATTTGGGATGAATATTTTATCTTAGAACTTAATTTACATTATTAAATGGAAGCAATTGGTTCAAAGTATTTAAATAAAAATAATATTTTAACAACAAGATATTTTAACAATAATACAATTTATCTTGATACAATTAAATCATCAGATGGAATGACAACAATTAATGTTAAAGATATTCTATCAAATAATGAAATTGATGAAATAAAAGAGAAAATGAAAGAAACAAATATATATATTGATGATATTAGAGATGATGTATCACAATTATCAACATTAAATACAACAAATATGAATGAAATTAATAATTTAACATCTCAATTAATATCTTTATCTTCTCTTGTTAATGAAACATTATATTCACCACTTTATTCTAATGAAGAATCATTATTAAAAATGACTTCTTTAACATCTTATATTAACACTGAAATATCAAGAAATACAACAATTACACAATCGGATATAATTAACACAATTGGAATTAAAGATCTGAAACATAATACATACACATTTCCTTTATCAACATTAATGTCATGGGGAACTGATTCATCAAAAACTTTTAAAAATACAAGTACAGACCATAAAATGTATATCTTTCAATTTATGTTTATACCAAATACTGATTCATATTCAACAAAG
>NW_001855041.1:0-1639 GCF_000209125.1 Entamoeba dispar SAW760
AGAAACATACACTGGAGAGAAAAATAAAGCAAAAATGCAGCCATAAAAAAAAGCACTTGGAAATTATCCAACAATATGGGGAACGATTGAACCTTCTATTGATGATTTAAACACAAAAATTATGGATGGATTAAATGAATTTTCAAAATTAACAAATATGAAAGGAAATGGATTATTTTATTTAATAGATCCTAACGGGGGAGTTAATACTATTGACCTTCTTATTTCAAATATAATTATTACAATACAAAGAAGAATAATTATGATGGATGGTAAAGAAAATGCAAAAGATGATAAATTTAAAGTTGAAGAATATTATGGAAAACCTGGAAAAAAAGTTCAAAAAGAGTTTACTATTGGACTTAAAGATTCAATTGATGATTTAAGTGGAATTGGTAAAACAAAGAAAGCAACGAAGGAAAAGATACAAAAAGAAAATGTATTCGAACTTCATTCATTTATTTTAGTAATAACAACATTAAACTCAATACGTCAATACAATTTCTTTGGAGGGAAAACTAATGCAATTGCACTTGCACATTTGATTAATGCAAAAGTTATTCCTAATTGTATTGGAAATATTTGGGTATATGTTTATGATTGTCCAGAAAATGAAGGAAGAAGTGGAAAATTTAATTTAGGTAAACAAAATATTACATGGACTGGTGGGAAAAAACATCCAGATCCTAATTATGATAATATGTCAAAATATTTAAGAATTAGTGATTAATTCAATTATTTTTTAATAACACTTATATCTCCTGTTAAATTATCTATTTTTAATACTTGTTCTTTATTCATTCCTAAATATAAATAATATCCAACAAATCCACTTGTATTTGCTGCTGTTTGTCTAAATATATAATTAAAATTTTCTTTAGAATATCCTTTAAATATAATAATTGTTGCTACTTGTGTTTTAAATGAGGCATTTAAACTTTTCCAAATATGCATATTTACAATAATAGTTGTTTTTAAATGTCTTAATCTTGTAATAATTTCTCCCCATGTTTTATCTTCTTTCATTAGTGAAAATGATGCATCTTCTAATATAATTAATAAATGTTTTTCTTGTGGTTGTTTATAATATTGTATTAATGCTGGCATAAATTTTTCATAATTCATTCCATAAATTGGTGTTTTAATTAAATCTTTTAATTCTTTAAATGTTTCATCTTCTCCTGCACTTTGTGATACATAAATAACTGCTCCATATAAATGTTCTATTTTATTCATTTTTATTAATTCTTTCATTATAAATGTTGTTTTTCCTGTTCCTTGTTTACCTAATATAATATTTAAACTATTATAATAAAAGAATATTTGATGATGAACTTCTTGTATTTTATTTCCTTCTTTAATTTTAGATAATCTATTATTCACTATTTCATCTATTTTATCTAATCCAATTTCGTCTTCTTCTTCTTCATACTCATCATCTAAAATATTTGAATTTTGTATATTTGTATCAAAATAATTCATTCTAAAATTAAATAGTTCAAAAAAAGTATTTAAATTAAGGACGTTGTTTCTTTGAATAATCTTAATCTTTCAAAAAGAATACCATTTCGAAGCTCCTCTTGTGATTTATTTTCTATCATAATTAATGTTCTCAATTTTTCTATTTCTTTTCTTAATC
>NW_001855040.1:0-11358 GCF_000209125.1 Entamoeba dispar SAW760
TGATATTTTAATGAAATAATTAGAATAGGAATGTAATATTGTATAAGAATGAAATAATAAATAATATATTAGATAGATGATATTCAAAGAAATGAATAATGAATATAAATAAAAAAATAATAAATCATAAAATCAAATCAAAGAAATAAAAATAAAATAAATAATAAAATAAATGATTGAAATATTACTCCATCTTGTATTTTATTTAATTTGATAAATGAGTTCTTTTTAATATTGATGGATTCAATGTATTGATTGTAGTAGTTTTATCTATAAATTTTGACTCAATCAATATTCTAAAATATCCACTTATTTGATTTCAATTTATTGATATATTTGATTATCATTATTTATTTATTATTATTATTATTATTATTATTATTATTATTATTATTATTATTATTATTATTATTATTATTATTATTTATTTTTATTTTCAATCATTTATTTTATTATTTATTTTATTTTTATTTCTTTGATTTGATTTTATGATTTATTATTTTTTTATTTATATTCATTATTCATTTCTTTGAATATCATCTATCTAATATATTATTTATTATTTCATTCTTATACAATATTACATTCCTATTCTAATTATTTCATTAAAATATTCATCAATCATGTTTATTATTCATTATTTCTTTTATATTGGTATATAGATTGTCTTTAGAGTTACCAACAATAATATATTTTGTATTTATTATTTATTTTATTATCTTAATTTCAATTTTATCTAAATTACATTCTATTTTATTACTGATAATGAATATCTTCAATATTGATTAATTCATTATTAATTATTGTAATATATCTTATATTACTACTTTCTTCATATTTTATTTCATCTATTTTCTTCATCATCTTTTATTTGATGATAATTAACTATTATTTAATTATATACATAAAATAAATAGAAATTATAAATTAAATAAGTTGAATATAATTTTTTACTGATGATACACAACATTGGAGTTAATAATTTTTATTTCTTATCTATCAATGAAGTACTAAAGAGAAAAATGAAAGAGGATGAGTAAATGAGATAAATTACTATTTTAATGATTTTTTAAGATGTTTAAAAGACAAAACAAAAGCATTGAAATAAACAAAGAACATTTAACTTAAAGAATAGAAATATACTTTTATGCAAACGTAAGTTCTCTCAAATTTTGATAACTTTAAGATATTGTCTATTTCAGTGCCTGTTCACTGAATAAATAAAATTGATGCCATATGAAACCTCAACCAAAACACCTTTTTCACTTATTTTATGAAAAGATTTATTTCATCTAGAACTAACACAAGAATTTAATCTTAAAACCTGACAATTCTAAACAAAAAAAAACAAAGCACCAAACACAGTTGAGATGATTAAAGTCAATCATTAGAACAATAAAAGAAACATGAGTTAAAGAAGAAGTAAACAATAATCAATATTACAAAAGATGAACGAGACATCAATAATTGCTATTAACAAAGACTTACCATCATAGCTATTGCCATATCAGGGTCTGTCATTTTATTAATATCTAACAAGTTATATGCATCTGCCGATATATCACTTCTCATTTCAACTCCAAGTTCTTTAAATTTATCAATAATTTCCTTATGAACATTAGCAAAAGGAATAGTTTTTGGTTCATCTCCTTGAGATTTTTTAATAATTTCTAACAAACCAATCTCGTTATTTTCTTCTTTTGGTTGGTTCATAATTTTTGTTATTTCGCGATCTATATCAACTTCGGAGATATAAACTTTAGTTACTACTTGACAAACATCACAATATAATTCACATCGTTCTAAATTAAATTTTGGATGGAACAATAAACAAAGGGTGCAAATAAATCTTTTTCCTTTACAACACTTTAAAGTATTCATTCCTTGTCTTACTGTTTGAAAACAAATCATACACATTTTGTCATCTTCACAATAAGGTTCTTCACTTGGATAAATTGGTGCAATTTTTCTTTTACGAATTAACTTTTCAACAGTTAAATTTCTCATACCTTTAGGGAGTGTTGTGTCATTTGGGAGATGGTATTTATGAACATCCAATTGTTTCTTAAAATTGGATTTAATTAATGTTTTAGGATCATTTGGTAAATCACTTTTATTCCTTTTAAACAAATGAAACATCCAACTTTGTTTTATCAGTTCAATTTTGTTTTTATTATTCATTTTAAATTTTTTTCTTAATTAATTTTATCTTATTTATTTTCTATTTGTTATTGACCTTTCTTCTCTTCTTCTCTTTTATAATTTATAAATTTATAAATTCTCATATTCAAAATCTATAAATAAATATTATTAATTTAATAAAATAAAACTATAATTATAGCTTTTCTGTAAAATTTAGAGTTGTATTCTATTTTTATGACTTAAATTTTACAATAGAACATAACTGACTTGTATTTTAAAAACTGTTAACTTCATCATTTGCTGGTCTAATTCTCTTAGAAAGTTTTAAAGATTGAATTACGTAAGGATGTTTATATACTTCTTTCCAGGAAAGACGATCCTTTTCGTGATGAGTAATCAAATGAAGAATAAGATCTTTTAATTGATCATTGATAATGACGTCATCTCTAAATTCAGCAGGAAGTTCATTTGTCATTGCATTTTGAAAGACATCAGGAATATCAGTAAATGGGAATTCTTTAGTAGCCATGTAATATAAAATTACACCAAGACTATATAAATCAGCTTTAGCAGTGTAAGGTTGATTTTTTCTAATTTCAGGAGCCTCATATAAAGGAGTACCAACTATTGATTTCATCATTCCATCAATTCCTCTTGAAAAACCATAATCAGCAATTTTAAGTAATGGATATTTCGAAGAAGATGATTTTAATAATAAATTAGCTGGTTTAAGATCTCTATGAATTAATCTTTTATTAAAATGAAGGTACCACAACCCACTACAAATTTCTCCAAGGAAATAACTAATTTCTTCATCTGATAATGGAGTTGGCTTATTTTTAATATACATTTCTAAATTACCTGAATTACAATATTCCATTACTAAATAAACATACTTCCCTTCTGGACTTTGTTCACCTCTTATTTCAGCAATCATTGAATGATTCCATTCAAAAAAATCCTTATATTCTACTAAATTAGGATGTTTACATAATCTCATACAACTAGCTTCACGTTTTAATGAATCAATTCTTTGTGAAATTTCTTTAATAGCAAATTGGGTATGATCAGTATTTTCAGCTAAAAAGACTTGACCAAATTGACCATGATCTAATTGTTTTAATGGTTTATAATTTTCTCTTTTACCTTGTGTTCCATATTTATGATTCTTACACATTTGAATAAATGGATGAGTAAGAACTTCTTGCATTGAAATTCGTTCGTCTGGATCATATTGAAACATTTTAGATAACAAATCACATGCCATCTCATTTTGTATAAATGAAGAGACATCAATAAATACTTGTGCTGGTATAGCACTTAATGAATCCATTTGCATTAATTCAAATGGTAATCTACCAACTAATAATTTAAATATTAACATTCCAAAAGACCATACATCTGATTTAGAATGACTGTACCAATTTAAATATTCTGGAGCAGCATAATTAACATCACATAATTCCAATTCGTTAGGGATTGTCTGTTCAAATTGATCACATAACCCGAAATTTGATAACTTTACTTTAGGAAAGATTGAAGCAGGATCTCGAGATAATAAAATATTACATGGATATAAATGAAGGTGTTGATGATTTAATGTTTCATAAATATATTCTAATCCTATTGCAATATCAGAGATAAAAAATAAATTTTGGTCTTGTTGAATAATTGCATTACTTTTCCAATATTCATCAATACTTTTAAAACTACAATACTCCATAATAATCCAATATTCTAATGACCCTCTCTATTTTTATTTAATATTTAACAAATTTTTATTTAATAAAATAAGAAAAATTAACAAACAATTGTAGTATAAAATGAATTGAAGTATTGTAATACATGTGGATTATCAACAGTTTCCATATATTTAGAATAAACTTCTCTTCTTTTGTTTTCTTCTATTTTATTTTCATCAATTTTAATCATTTTAATTGTAACAATACGAACTTGTCTATGCCTTAATCCTGATCGTTCTGTAGCTTTATATATTTCTGTTTTACTATCTTTATATAATTCGTCTTGAATAGTGAATTTAGTGACTTGTGATAATGGAGCGAGGGTGTAATTCTCCATTGAGATATAATTATGAGTTCAAAATGATTTTAGATCATATAACAAAAAAAAAGTAAAATAAAATTAAAAAATAAAACAAAAAAATTTAAGTTCTTTTATTTTGTTTTCATGGATTCACCTCATCAATCTATTAGTGAAGATGATAATGATTATAACCAAATTTTTGATAGGTTAAGTGCTGACGCTGAATTAATTAATAAAAATAAAAGAAAATATCCAACAGAATCATGTCAAAAAGTTAAATTAACAAACCATTCATACTCAGCACCTGTAGTAACAAAAAAAGTGAAATGGCTTGAAATTTCAGAACACCAAAAGGTTGAGATTGAAAAAGAGATGGTTTGTCATGTCTTAACTTTTAAATATCCTTTCAACTCAGAAATAACAAGATTTGATTGTCCACCATCAGAATTTAAATCAACAGAACATTACATTAATTGTTTTAAACCAATTCTATTTGATGAAATTCGTGCAACAATTCAAAAAAGTCTTATTGAAAATGAAGAACCATTTGTTATTGAAGGTATAATAAATAAAATTGAAATAACAGGAAATGATGTTTTACTTTCTTTAATTGTAAAACGAGAAGAATGGGGAGAATTTGATTTAATAGTAGTTTCAAATGTTTCATTTGAAACAGGAACATTTCCAAAAAATTTTCCTTTTATAATTGGGGTTGTTGTTAAAAAAGGAGAAGAAGATAAAGAATCATCATTAACATTAAGGTGTTTAAAAACAAAAGAACAAAACAATTTAAATTTCTTTAAAATTATTGGAAAAGGAAAAAAAGTTTATATGAGAAAAATTACATCAATAATAAGTTCAGCAAGAGAATATCTTTCATTATGTACTATACAACATCTTTCATTAATAAAAACATTATTAAAACCATCTTTAAAAGATACTTCACCTTCAAATGGAATTTTTGGAAAATATTTACAAACAATGAAAGAAACGAATATTTTTAATTCATCTCAAATTGAATGTATTAATTCAGCATTATCAAAAAAAGGATTTTCATTAATTCAAGGACCACCAGGAACAGGAAAAACAAAAACTTTATTAGGAATTTTAGGTGCTATAATTTTTGGTAAACCAGCGTCTATTAATAAACAAGGAACAGTAAAAATGAAACATTCAAAAATATTAGTTTGTGCACCTTCAAATGCAGCAGTTGATGAAATTGTATTAAGAATTCAAAATGAAGGAATATTAAATGGAAATGGAAAAAAACAAAAAGTTAATATTATTAGAATAGGAAATTATGCAGGTATTAACTCAAAAGTTAATGAAGTACTTATTGATACATTAATTAGTAATGAATTAACTAAAAGAGGATTTAATGAACAAAAAAGAACAGAAAATGTTAGTTCAAAAATTGCTTCAATTGAACAAAAAATGAGAGCGTTAACAAAAGAAATAGAAGACACAGTCATTGCTTTAAATAATGAAAAAGAAAAAGTAGTTTCATCTACTAAAGAAAATGATAAAAAAATTAATAGAATACATAAATACACACAAACACTAAAAGAGATGAATAATAAAAGAGATGCGTTTAGAGTTACTCTTCAACAAATGAAATCAGAAAAAGGAAAAATTCAAAGAGAATTTGCAAAAATAAGAAAAGAAATTACAAAACAAATATTTGAAGAAGCTGATATTCTTTGTTGTACTTTAAATACTTCAGGAAGTGATATTTTTTTAAATTGTGTTAAAGAAAAAATTGAAAACGTTATTGTTGATGAAGCAGCTCAATCTGTTGAAATATCAACTTTAATTCCTTTAAGATTTGGTGCAGAAAGATGTATATTAATTGGTGATCCTCAACAGCTTCCAGCTACTGTAATTTCTGTAGCAGCACAAAATTCTGGTTATGATAGAAGTTTATTTGAACGTTTATATAAATGTGGAGTATCTGTTGATATGTTAAAAATTCAATATAGAATGCATCCTTTAATTAGAGAATTTCCATCAAAACAATTTTATTCAGGAGAGTTAATTGATGGAAGAGATGAAAGTATTTTACCTTGTTCTATTGATAAAGGATTTGGTCCTGTTGTATTTTACGATGCATGTGGTGGATTAGAAGAACGTGTTGGACAAACATTAGCAAATGAAGTTGAAGTTCAAATTGTTATTGGATTATTAGAAGGATTAATAAAAAAATATCCAAATTGTAAAGAATGGGATATTGGTATAGTTACCCCTTATAGACAACAATTATTGTTAATTAAAATAGCAATAGAATCATCACCATTATTAAAAGAAATGTCAAAATTATGTGTTAATACTATTGATGGATTTCAAGGTAGAGAAATGGATATTATTATATTTTCATGTGTAAGAAGTTCTCAAATAAAGCCAAGTATTGGATTTCTTAGTGATATAAGAAGAATGAATGTAGCATTAACAAGAGCTAAAAATGCATTATGGGTTATTGGAAATAGTAATACATTATGTACAAATAAAACTTGGAAACAGTATATTGAATGGCTTAAAGAAAAAGATTTAATTATTGAAATTAATGAAAGTGTTATTAGAGATACAAATAAATATGGAGAATTTGGTATGACAAAAAGTATTTCGAATAATCCTCACTTTGTTCAAGAAAAGAAAAAAGATAAAATATTTACTTTTGAAGAAATTACTGAACAACAAGAACAACAAAGAATTGAAAAAAGAAATGAAAGATTAAAAGAAAAAAATGAAGAATTAAAAGCTATTAACAAAGAACAACAAATCCAAATGGAAATTAAAAAACAACTTGACTTAATTCAAAAAAGAGAAAGAAATAAAATGAGTAAACGTTTAAAATTATTAAGAACATATGAAAATACGCGATTAGAAGAAGAATTACAAATTAGAAAAAAAAGTCAAGATGAAGAAGAAATTCATAAATTTGAATCTACAGAAAGAGAAGAAATAGAAAAAAGATTAGCTACTGAAAAAAATAGAATTGAATCTTCAATTCAACAACTTCTTAATTCACAAGAACCTCAAATAAGATCTTCTGTTGAAAAACAATTTAATGAAAATCCTATACAATTCATTGATCTTCAAGTTACCAATAACTCTCAGGATCAACTCATTATGTCAGAAGAGTCTAATGAAATTAAATCTAATGAAAATGATAATTTTAGTTCATTTGATTTATCACATATAGAAGAAGATAATACTACTTCAATGGAAAATGATAATGAACAACAAGAAGAAAAAGAAGATATTCAAAAATCCGAACGAGTAATAAATAATAATCAATTAGAAGAAGAACCATTTAACCTTGAAAAAACTAGAAGCAATTTTGAGAAACAAGTTATTGAAATGTATTATGATATGTATGATATTGAAAATGATATTGAAAATCGAGAAACTCATAAAGTAAAAATTCCATCAAGAAAAATATCTAGTAAAATTAAAACATTAAAGAAAAAAGTAATAGAAACAAAGAATGAATTTAACAAAATTAAAGGTCTTATTCCTTCATCAATTTCTAATGAAACTATTAGTGAAAAAGAACAGCGTAAACATTCTTGTTCTAAAGATCCTGAATACGAAGAAAAAAGGACATTAAATAATTAATTTGATTGGTTTATTTCATTTAAACGTTAGTCATTGTATTATAAACTTAAGAAAAAATCAATTAATGAGATGGTCTTTGATAAACATATTCTTCATCTTCTATAACAAAAGCGTTGTCTTCAGTTAAGTTTGTTTGAGTCTTATCGTCTTCTTTCTTTACATCTTCTTTAACATTTTCTATAACTGTTTTTATTTCTTCTTGTTTTGGTTCTTGAACAACTTCTGTTTGGTCATCCAAAAAACTATTTTTAAATGGAGAAGTTGGTTCATTAATAGAATCAAATGTCGTTTCATTGTTGTTGGTATTACTAAAGAAATCTTCAAATTTAAAATCTTGTTTGGTTTCTTGTTGTGTATTACATTCTTCTTTTTTTTCTTTTAATTCAAATTGGTCAGTTTCTGATTTAATGTTTTCAGGTTTTATTGATTCTGATTTATCTTCTTCAGGTTTTATTAGTTCTTCTTTGTTTAGTTCTTCTTTGTTTAGTTCTTCTTTGTTTAGTTCTTCTTTATTTGGTTCTTCTTTATTTGGTTCTTCTTTATTTGGTTCTTCTTTATTTGGTTCTTCAAATGATTTATTAAATGAAAAGTCATTATTAAATGAAGTTGAGTCAAATGTATTTGAATCAGTTGATTTACTAAAGAAATCATCAAAAGAGAAGTCTTGTTTTTGTTCTTCTTTAATACTATTATTTTGATTATTATCTATCTCATAACTAATGTCAGTTTTTTTTTCCTCTTTATGATTTGGTGATTCAATTACACTAATTTCATCTTTTTTCTTTTCTATGGGGTTACTTTCTCCAAATGAAAAATCATCAAATTTTGGTATATCACTTCCAAAGAAATTATCAAATTTTACTTCTTCATTCTTCGATGTATTAAATCCAAAATCTTCGAATGAATCAAAAGATGAGGTACCATTTATTGAAGATTTAATTTCTTTATTTTCATTATTACAAAGAACACAATGATCTCCTTCATTTAACAATCCACATTTATCGCATTTCCATACATTGTTGCCTCCTATTTGAATACCTCGTTTATTAAAAACAATATTTAGAGTTTCTCCACAACTACAGCTATTCAAATCTATTTTATCTTTACCACACTTCCAACATTTATTAACAATTTGTTTTATTTGTAATCCTTTCTCTCCAAAAAACTGTAAGAAATTATTTACACTACTAATGCAAGAATTCATTTTCTTTAAATATTCAATAGCAAGGGCAATTGCTAATCTTCTATGTGGTTTTAATACAGGTAAAATCATTAAGAAACAATTTAATAAAACACCTTCTTCATTTTCTTTTGTTTCATTATATTCAATAATTTCGCACATAAGAAAATACGCTTTAACCAATTTTATTAAATTGTTATTTAATTCCATTTGAGCACATTTCTTAAGTATTATTTCAGCATCATCAATTTTATTATTTTCCATTAATTTAAGTGCTTTTTTAATTTCTTCTTCTTCATTTTCTTCTTTTTTTTCTTGTTTCTTTTCGTCTTTAGTTTTTGGTTTTGCACCAAAAGCAAATGAAATTGCTTTAACTTTTTTCTTTTCTTCGGGTTTTATTTCTTTTAAATTTATAACAATATTTACTTTCTTTTTTCTTTCTTCTTCATTTTCTCCTTCTTGTTGTTCATCTTCATCACTATCAAACCATTCTTTATTATCTTTTTCAAATAATGGATCTTTTTTTATATCGAATTCATAACTTGGTGCTTCTTCTTCTTTTTCTACAACTTTCTTTTTCTTTCTTTCTTCAATTTCTTTTAATTTTCTTTCAAGAGGATCATCATCTTCATCACCTTCTAATTTTTTATTTTCTTCTTCTTTCTTTTTCATTTCAATATTAAGTCTTTGTTCTCTTTCTTTTTTTAATGCTTCATTAAGCATAGGTATATTCTTTTTTTGTTTAACAAACCAAGGTAAACAAAATGCAGGAAAGAGATAGAAATATCCTTCAATAATTACATCAATATAATTCTTTGGCTTTGTGGAATATTTCTCAAAATCTTCAAAACTCAATGGCATTGTTGTTGATGGAAATAAAATTACTTGTAACTCTTGAATTAGTTCTGAAATAGTGATATTCTTTTCATATGTTGCATTGACAAGTAAATTAAAATCCTCATAATTTAATTCATTTCTATTTTCTGTATTAATTAAATGATATGCAAGTTGTGTTTTTTCATGATCATTTAATGTTGGATATGCCAACATTTTTGATGCAAATGCTATTCATTTAGAATTATCTTTTTTCATTTGAACTTCATTTAAATATAAAACAAACTAAAAAATGTGGTTTTTTGTGTGTTTTTATCATCAAATACTCTAAAAAATGATTTCGTAATTTCGTCATATGGCACATCAAAGAAACGTTTAAATGAGTCATATGTCATTTCTAATTTTTCTATCTTTTTCTCTTTTGAAACTACTTTTACTTTAGAAAGGTCAATCGGTTGTTGTTCAGCAACAATACTAAAAAATAAATAGAAGTCTGTCAATGTTTGGTTATCACCTTTTTTATATAATGCTCGTAATTTACTTTCAGAAAGTCCCATTTCTATTAGTTTCTTTTTAGAGTTTCCAGTTGAAACAGAATTTTCTTCTTCTTCTTTTTTCACAGAGAGAAAGAAATAAATTAAATTAGTATAATAAATTAGTTAATAATTATAATATAATCTATTTGAAGAAAATCATTTGTTTATATTTCATAAAATAACCAGTATATGTTACATGAATAAACCTTGATGGTTATTGATTATTAAAGCACATTTAATTTAAAACCACTGACATCCAATTCATTGGTTATCTTGTTGTATAATGTGGGAATCTAGTTTTATGTTGAAAAATATCTATTATTCTTACAGTATTTAAAACTTACTTGTTATTGATAAGAAGAATTGAAGGAAACTCTCTTTCACAAAACAAACAAATTAAATGTTCATTGTGTCATATTAAATAAAAAGTTGTAATAAATCACTAACAAATGAAAACAATATAACAACATAATTTGCAGTTAGTGTAATTAAAATGTATAATTTTAGTTAAATCAAAAGAAAATGACTTAAAAAGTATCAGAATTAATTCTCTTTATTAAATATCAAAAAAAAGAGTTTTTATATCAAAAGAATATACAAGAAGAATTTTATACTACTAAAAGTATCTAATGAAATAATTAGAGCTCTTTCAATTAACTAACTATTTTATAAGCATCAGATTTTATTAATGAAAATAAATAAGGATTTTCAATAATAATATTGATTCATTAATTTATATATAAATTAATATATACCTATATATTAGTTACTCAATAAAGAAAATAAAAAGAAGTTAAACAGAATAAAAAGAAATAATTAATTGAAAATAAAACAGATTTAAATTGATTTGATTCTTCTAATTTGTTGTTTAATTTTTTCATTCTGTAATTCCATTTGTCTAATTTTTGCTTTTAATTCAACATTAATTTTTGTCATAGTATTAATTTTGTCTTCATTCCATTGTTTAATATTATCTATTGATGCAGCAACATTAGTTGGTGCTACATC
>NW_001855039.1:0-1455 GCF_000209125.1 Entamoeba dispar SAW760
AAAATAATCACTATATGTGTTAACCATTCTTCTTTCTTTTTGTTAAATTCTTGGGTGATTTTATCACTTTCTTTTGGTGTTCTGAATAGTTTATCTTTCATGACCATTTCTTCAATTGAAATGATTTTATCTATTATTTCATTCCGTGTTTTACTTAGTATTTCTTCATCTGAATTACATTCTTCTATTATCTTGTTCATTTTATTCTTTATTATTTCTATTCTTTTAATTGTTTCTTGACTTTTTGTTATTATTAGTTTTCTTCTTCTTTCTGTTTCATCAATTCTGTCAAATATTCCTTCTCCTCTTTTAATAGCTTCTGAATATGTTTCATCTGGTTTTATTTCAAATATTTCATTTTTAATACTTCCTAAATAATATTGATATTGTTTATTAATATCATCAATTGATTGTTGAATATTTGGAAGTGTTTCTATTTCTTCTTTAAAGAAATGAGTGTTCTTGTTTATTAACTCTTCCATTTTAATTTAATGAATATCAGATTAAAATCAGATGGTTAAATAACTAAATACACGTTTATAATACTCATTTTTATTTTTTAATAAGCGTCATTTCATTTTTATTGTTTTAATTAACTAAAAATATAAATAATTAAAAAGAATATATAAATAAAAAGTAGTTAATTAAGTATTAATAGAAATATTTTATATTGTTCATTGCTCAGGGGAGATTAACTAATCCCGTCCCTTCGCTTAAATGTATTTGTTCTTCAGCTATTGGCTTATTCTTTGCTTTTAGTTGTTGAACTGTGAGATTTTCCTTTTCTCGTTTCTGATGTGAAATAGAGTGTTTTAAACATCAATTATTTAAATATTCATTATTTAATTTCTTTTTAATTTTGATGGATATTAAAAAAACGAAGGGATGCCGAAGCATTACAGGAAACACCACAAAAATTATAAAAAAATCAATAACAAAAGAAGGAGAAATCCATACCAACCAAGAAATATAAATGATAGAAGAATGAGTGAAAACACGTATTGTCTGTATGGACAGAAATACATTAATCTTCACATTAATCATTACCATAATAATAACTATCACCATAACAAATACCATAACAGTTATAATAATAATGGTAAGAATCGTTTCACTCATCACTTCAGTCATTTTCATCATCATAAGTATTTTATCAATAATTCAAATAGAAGCAATCAATATTATAATACAAATAAATCACATTATAAAACACATCATAGATATAAACAATACCATAATAAAAGACAACAACAAATAAGAAATAAAAGAAATGATAGAAATACAAAACAAGAATATTTGAAAAGACTATTTGAAGAAGAAACCAAAATACTTACACCACAAGAAATAGAAGAAATTAAGAACACTAAGATTAAAGAATACATACCATCAACAATAATGAGAAGATGGTATTTACTTGCAAGAGAAAAAACAAAAATGATTAGAATGAAGAAGAAA
>NW_001855038.1:0-1262 GCF_000209125.1 Entamoeba dispar SAW760
CACTCAAACAATTCTCTTTTGACATTATAGGTGTTGATTGAAGAACTTCTTGTTGAAGCTCTTGTTTAAGTAATTCATTATCTTTTTTTTCTTTTTCCATTTCTTGTTCAATCTGTTGTATTTCTTGTTCACTTAATTCATTGTACTGACTTGTTGAAAGTGGTAGTGTCATTTCTTCAAATTCAAATTCATTTATTTTAACATTATCTGGAATTGGAATATTTCTTTGAATTTCAAAATCACTTTGTTTGTTTTCTTGTTGTTGTGGGAATTGAATTGATTGTTTAGCTATTGTTTGTTTTGATGGAACTATTGGTTGAACAAATGTTTGAGGAGGGACTATTTGATTAGATTGAGTCATCATTTGTTGTTGAGGAGAAGAAACGTTTAGTTGTTGATTAAAAGAATTATATACATCAAATTGGGAATTATTTTGTTGGTATTGTTGTTGGTATTGAAGAGAATGAGGTTGATAAAATTGTTGAGGCATATAAGGGTTACTATGAGTTTGTTGAGCATCTCTGTTAATAGGAGTAGAAGTAAACATCATATCATTTTGTTGAATATTATTTTG
Organism: Entamoeba dispar SAW760; assembly: GCF_000209125.1. Lineage (NCBI taxonomy): Eukaryota > Evosea > Mastigamoebida > Endamoebidae > Entamoeba > Entamoeba dispar. Next base: position 575 of record NW_001855038.1, read on the forward strand.
ATATCTTTGAGGTTTTAGACCAGCACTAAAGAATGACATATCAATGAGTGGAGGCACAACCTGTGAAGATTCATCTTGATGTTCAATGATATTAATTTGTGGTGGAATAGTATTGGTTTTAAAAGGTGGTGTAGTATTTTGTTTATTGTTAATATCTTCAGTAAGAGTGGTGTGCATTGGAAAAGTGTTGTCTTGAAGTTCGTTAATTTCTTGAAGTTCATTTTCTTTTCTGTGCAACTCTTCTTCTCGTTTGGTAAGAAAAGATTCTCGCTCTTTGATTAATTGCTCTCTTCGTTCCAACTCCATTTCTTTCTTTTCAATTGTACTTTTCAATTGAAACAATTGTTCTTGCCATACTTCTAATTCTCTTTTATTGAGAGTCGTTTTGTCCATAACAATTTTCAAATGTCAAAAAAACAGTTTCTTCAAATATTTATTTGTCTTCTATTCGTCATTCTTTCTTTTTTAAATAACACTTTTATTAAAATTTATGTTATTCAATTAAATTATAATAAAACTATAAATGAATTCTATAAATTTTTTGTTTTTTAAATAATATATTTTTAGGAAATCGGTCCGATAAAACAAAAAAATTTCTCTTTTTAGTCTTTATTTCAGAACTTAAACGTTATTTTATCATGGCTTTCAAAGAGGATATTTACAGTGATGATACAACAATTGAAGATCC
>NW_001855037.1:0-2032 GCF_000209125.1 Entamoeba dispar SAW760
TATAAATATATAGAGAATAAAGATAAAGAGTAAGTGTGGTAGGATATGAACATAATAACATATCTAGTATAAGTAGTATACATAAAATAGATAAGTAGAGGAAAAGTATAAAGGATATAGTTATAGTAGTTATAGAATAAAACATATAGAAAAGATATAAAGTATAAAGTATAAGGTATAAGATATAAGATATAAGGTATAAAGTATAAGGTATAAAGTATAAGTTATAAGAGTATAGTATAGTATAGTATAGGTGGAAGTATAGTAGGAATATACTATTAAAAGATGCAAGAGGTGGGGTTTGAACCCACGCCTCCGAAGAGATCCGTACCTGAAACGGACGCCTTGGACCACTCGGCCACTCTTGCTATTACCTTGAAGGAAATAGAAAGTAGAAAAACAAGAATAGTAATAAACATGATAGAATAGTAATAAACATGATAGAATAGTAAGGTGAATAGTCATATAGAATAATAAATAGATAGAATAGGAAGTAGTTTTGTCATATAGAATAATAAATAGATAGAATAGTAAGGTGAATAGTCATATAGAATAAACATATAAAAAGAATAAAAATAAATAATATATGATAGAAATGGGTAGATATATAGAATAGGAAGTATAAAAATTAGAAGGATGTATAAGTATATAATATATAATATAGAATAGTCATAAAAATAGACTAAGTGTAAGAATAAAAATTATAGATATAGAGATTGATATAAATATAAATATAAATATAAATATATATATATATATATATAACACATAAAATTTAAGATATAAATATATGATAGTGTAAGATAATGATATAAAAGTACGACAATGGCAGGATTTGAACCTACGCCTCCATAGGAGAAGTGATTTCGAGTCACACGCCTTAGACCACTCGGCCACATTGTCATTAACCTTTAAATATAGAAAGGAAAGTGGTATAAAAGTCTAATAGATTATAGAAAGTGGTATAAAAATCTAATAGATTATAGAAAGTAGTATATAAGTCTAATAGATTATAGAAAGTAGTATAAGAAAGTAAGAAAATATAGGAAGGTAGTATAAGACTCTAATAGAATATAGAAAGTGGTATAAGACTCTAATAGAAACATACTAGATGATACAAAAATATAGAATATAGACAAGTATAAATATATAGAGAATAAAGATAAAGAGTAAGTGTGGTAGGATATGAACATAATAACATATCTAGTATAAGTAGTATACATAAAATAGATAAGTAGAGGAAAAGTATAAAGGATATAGTTATAGTAGTTATAGAATAAAACATATAGAAAAGATATAAAGTATAAAGTATAAGGTATAAGATATAAGATATAAGGTATAAAGTATAAGGTATAAAGTATAAGTTATAAGAGTATAGTATAGTATAGTATAGGTGGAAGTATAGTAGGAATATACTATTAAAAGATGCAAGAGGTGGGGTTTGAACCCACGCCTCCGAAGAGATCCGTACCTGAAACGGACGCCTTGGACCACTCGGCCACTCTTGCTATTACCTTGAAGGAAATAGAAAGTAGAAAAACAAGAATAGTAATAAACATGATAGAATAGTAATAAACATGATAGAATAGTAAGGTGAATAGTCATATAGAATAATAAATAGATAGAATAGGAAGTAGTTTTGTCATATAGAATAATAAATAGATAGAATAGTAAGGTGAATAGTCATATAGAATAAACATATAAAAAGAATAAAAATAAATAATATATGATAGAAATGGGTAGATATATAGAATAGGAAGTATAAAAATTAGAAGGATGTATAAGTATATAATATATAATATAGAATAGTCATAAAAATAGACTAAGTGTAAGAATAAAAATTATAGATATAGAGATTGATATAAATATAAATATAAATATAAATATATATATATATATATATAACACATAAAATTTAAGATATAAATATATGATAGTGTAAGATAATGATATAAAAGTACGACAATGGCAGGATTTGAACCTACGCCTCCATAGGAGAAGTGATTTCGAGTCACACGCCTAGACCACTCGC
>NW_001855036.1:0-1044 GCF_000209125.1 Entamoeba dispar SAW760
CTTTTTACTTCTACACTATTCCTTGTACTTTTATACCTATATCACTATATCATTATATGTTTATATGTATATATGACTATATGACTATATGTTTATATGTTTATATGTATATATCACTATATACCTATATGTTTATATGACTATATGTTTATATGACTATATGTTTATATGTTTATATGTTTATATGTTTATATGTTTATATGACTATATGACTATATGTTTATATCACTATATCACTATATGTTTATATGACTATATGACTATATGACTATATCACTATATACTATGAACATATATGTGCTGTTATATCCTTTGTGATGGCTTTGTAGTTAAGTGGTAAAATACCCGCTTTGGGTGCGGGTGGCCCGGGTTCGATTCCCGGCGAAGCCCTTTTTACCACTATATCTCTATACTTTAACTACCTAGACTCTAATTTCTACTTATATTATGTTATATTATCTATTCTTATCTATTATTAACTATTCCTATTTATCTATTATATTTATTATATTTATTATTATTATTATTATATTTCTTATTATTATTATATATCTTATTATCTATACTTATGTATTATTACTTATTTTATATCATAAGTATTTTATACTTTTATACTTTTATACTTTTATACTTTTATACCTTTATACCTTTATACCTTTATACCTTTATACCTTTATACCTTTATACCTTTATAACTTATTCCTTTATTACCTTATTACCTTCTATGTATACTTTATCCACTTAGTGTTTACTTATTCTTATATATTATGTTTATATACTACCCACTATTCTGTATTATCCCTAGACTCTATGTATATCACTTAGTGCTTATATTCTACTTATATTCTACTATATACATCTATCTTTTTAACTTCTACACTATTCCTTGTACTTTTATACCTATATCACTATATCATTATATGTTTATATGTATATATGACTATATGACTATATGTTTATATGTTTATATGTATATATCACTATATACCTATATGTTTATATGACTATATGTTTATATGACTATATGTTTATATGTTTATATGT
>NW_001855035.1:0-2420 GCF_000209125.1 Entamoeba dispar SAW760
CAATTGAAGAAGCTAAAATGGCTGTTAATAGTGGTTATTGGTCATTATATAGATATGATCCAAGATTAGTTGCTCAAGGAAAACCAGGATTACAACTTGATTGTAGTGAAATTAAAGGTGATCTCGAAGCATTCCTTGCTCGTGAAAACAGATTTGCACTTCTTGGAAGAAAGGATAAGGAAACTGCTGATAAGCTTCATGCTCAATTGAAAGCTAATATTGATAAGAAACTTGCCCATCTTAAGGTTGTTTCTAAACAAGAAGCTTAAAATAAGTTAAATTTCTTCTTATTTTATTTTTTTTTTTTTTATTATATTTATTTTCTTTATTTATTTGTTGTTATTTCCTTTCATTTTGTTGTTAAAAGTATTCTTTTTATTTACTTCTTCTCATCTTCAGACATTCTGTGTCTATTCTTAAAATAATCCCTATTCTGATTCAAATTATAAAATATCATTTTCATTACCAAATTAGTTATTTACAATATTGTGTGGTTATTAAACAACATTCAAAACCAGTCCAATTTAGAAAAATTACATTCAAAAGAGAGTTCTATCCTCTACGGTAATAACTTTCCAATAATTATTAACAAACCTAGATGACTATCTATTTAATTCTTCATTAATTAAACTATTCTATATCCCAAATCTTTTTGTTGAAATAAACAATAAATGTTTTTATAACTGTTATTCCTTCTTTTCTATCACTCTTTCTTCAAATCTTACTAGAATTGGAATTGGTGGTTTGAAATCTTGTAATCATTTATAATTAATTCAATTGCCTCAATTTCTTTCTTATGGTATTCAAAATACATTCTTTAATTGTTTTTCTCTAACTGAAATAAATTATCCCCTTTATTTAAACCAAATTGATGTTATCCTTTTCTTGGTTATGATTTCAAACTCCTCTTTATCTTCAACATTAGTTAAATTTGGAGTTGGTTGTTATTACCAAGATCCTTAACATCACTTATCATTCTAGAACTATTTCTTCTCTGAAAACTATTTGTTTTAATAAAAATGTTCAATTACTCAAGTATCTCTTTCTGATTCTATAACAGAACCAGAAGATACAATCTTTGAATCTTGTGAGAATTTACAGTTAATTCACCTTTCTTCAAAGTTATCAAAAATTGAAAATATTTGTTTCCATAAATACAAATCATTTATTTTACTTCATTGCTTTGACAATAGAATTGGAGACTGGTGTTGTTTTAGTTGCAAAGATACTTCTTTACTCAATTTGAATTTTACTTCTTTATCTCATTAGGATAAAATCCATTCTCAAATACTCCACTCAGTCTGTTGTTTTACCTTCAACACTATTATTCCTTTCTTCTTCGTTTGTATTTTACACTTCTCTAACAAATATCCATTATCATCTTCAATCAAAAATGATCAGGTTCTTTTAATGGTTGTCTTAGTCTCAAAGAAATCATTCTTCCTCAATGCATCACCTCTCTTTATGAAGAAATGTTACAAATTGTTATCATATCAAATCACTTCTACTACCATCTTCATTGGTAGAACTCCCCAGTTATTGCTTCTTTGGTATGAAAATCTCATTATCATCCACAGTAACACGTTTGGATTATATTGGTTCAAAGATTGTGGACATCTTACTCAAATACAAATACCAAGAAACATAAATTGTATTGATGCTTATTATTTTGCAAATTGTATTTTCTTAGAGAGAACGTATTGTTTTATAATAGAAAGAGATTGTTGTTTCTTGTTTTGATTAGAATTAGAAAAGTCCATCTTCTAACATCACTAACATATTGGACGTGATTCATTTACAAGTTGTGTCCAATTAAATATGACTATTGGAAGAATTGATCTCTGTTTTGTCAATCAACACTTTTTTTTTAACACATATATTCCACACAACTTAATCTCTTATCACAAAATATTTATTTCATAGTTTGTAAGGTTTTTTTGTTGTGTCTTTCATTCTTCTTAATAAACGAGTTGTGAATAATATCAATTCATTTTAATTCTAATCCAAGTTTCATATCTTTACACCTCCGTGTCATACATAAAATAAACAAATATACATTCAATTGAACATATTACATTTGACCAAACTCTGTAAATGTTAAGAAAAAAATAACTTAAACCTTTATTACTAAAAATGATCATACAATTATGGAAAATAGTTAATTGATTTAAAATGAATACTATCTGTTTAATGAAACTTACTACATAATATCATACAACACTAAACAATCTATTACTACGTAAATTAATACTTAAATGAAAATATAATTTAATATTGAGTATTTTATATAAGATAAATTGAAATCATTATCTAATCAACATATTTTAATAATAAATATTTTGATATATCAAACATGACTATTCTAATAATAGAAATGTTACCGATCTATATATCCATAATTCTTCTTAATATCTGTGTGT
>NW_001855035.1:2520-11620 GCF_000209125.1 Entamoeba dispar SAW760
TAAATTGTATTGATGCTTATTATTTTGCAAATTGTATTTTCTTAGAGAGAACGTATTGTTTTATAATAGAAAGAGATTGTTGTTTCTTGTTTTGATTAGAATTAGAAAAGTCCATCTTCTAACATCACTAACATATTGGACGTGATTCATTTACAAGTTGTGTCCAATTAAATATGACTATTGGAAGAATTGATCTCTGTTTTGTCAATCAACACTTTTTTTTTAACACATATATTCCACACAACTTAATCTCTTATCACAAAATATTTATTTCATAGTTTGTAAGGTTTTTTTGTTGTGTCTTTCATTCTTCTTAATAAACGAGTTGTGAATAATATCAATTCATTTTAATTCTAATCCAAGTTTCATATCTTTACACCTCCGTGTCATACATAAAATAAACAAATATACATTCAATTGAACATATTACATTTGACCAAACTCTGTAAATGTTAAAAAAAAATAACTTAAACCTTTATTACTAAAAATGGATCATACAATTATGGAAAATAGTTAATTGATTTAAAATGAATACTATCTGTTTAATGAAACTTACTACATAATATCATACAACACTAAACAATCTATTACTACGTAAATTAATACTTAAATGAAAATATAATTTAATATTGAGTATTTTATATAAGATAAAATTGAAATCATTATCTAATCAACATATTTTAATAATAAATATTTTGATATAATCAAAACAATGACTATTTCTAAATAATAGAAATGTTACCGATCTATAATATCCATAATTCTTCTTAATAATCTGTTGTGTCTAATTTCTCAATACAAAATAAAATTATCGTAAGAGGAAATAATAGAAAAATAAAACAAAAGATGAAATTACAATAATAAAAGTTATCATAGAACGAAAGATTTCCTTGTCATGACTATTTGAACATTTCTAAATTTATTCATGGACATCGAACTACAAAAATATTAACAATTTGGTAGAGTATTAAATGTAAAAATATTTTATTCTTTTCATCAACCTTTAAATATTAATAATGAACTTGTTGATGTTAAAATAACAAAAAATTTAATCATAAAACAAGTTTTAATAACTGATTAAATAAATTAGATTTTTATTTATGTTCTTAGTATTCTGATTGACTCGTTGATTAAATGTAAAGAGATTATAACTATAGACCATTTACAGTTAATTAATAAAAGTATATAACATTTATCTACTACATTCTTTAAGGCTTAGATAACTTGTTTATTATCATTTCATTATGAATGTATTTGCTTGTCAAAATGAGAGACAATAAAACCTTTTAATACTCTATTGAAAACATTCACAACTTTCATTATTTAACTTTTAGACATAATAAACAAAATACAAATTATCTAGTACAACCAACATAAATCAAATATCAAAAAGAAATAATTGAAAATGACCCTTATTGAAATATTTCATTATCCATAAAATTAAATACCCTTTTGAAATTTACCTTGTCAACTACTTTAAAGTGTATTTCTTAAATTAATATGATAGAAAAATAACTTTTTAATGAACTTGAAACTAAGATTCAAATATATGTTTTAGAGATCTTACTCTCTGTTAAGTTTTTCAAATATTTTTACTTTTTTTTTATTCTTTTCAATTTACAAAACTAATTTTTCATATGATAATAGTACTAACTATTTTATTGCTTTAATTTTAATTTTAATTTCAGACCTCAAAAACAAAAGATTCTATAAATATTATAAAGAACTTTCGTTGAACCAGATCAGTGCCACGTGTATTATTAGAATTTCTTTTAAAGAGAAGATTGTAACTCTACAAGATCATAATGCAAGCTACAGTTAAAAGATACCCCACTACACCAATTAGTGGGCAAACAATGGGAACTTCAGGACTCCGTAAGAGAGCTTCTGAAGTTGAAAACACACCCAATTATCTTGAAAATTTTGTTAATGCTATGTTTAATGCTGCAAGTAACCTTCAAAAACCTGGTAAAATTATAATTGGAGGGGATGGAAGGTATCTTAACCTTAAGGCTTTAGATATTATTATACGTGTTGCACTTTCACGTGGATTTACTGATATTGTTGTTGGTAAAAGTGGATTTATGTCAACACCAGCTGAGTCTGCTACAATAATTAGAAGAAAAGCTGAAGCAGGATTTATTATGACTGCATCCCATAATCCAGCAGGAAAGGACCATGGTGATTTTGGACTTAAATTAAATATGAGTAATGGAGGTCCTGCTCCTCTTGAAGTTACATCTAAAATTGAAGAAAGTGCTAGAAATATTAAAGAAATAGTTATTGCTGAATTAAATAAACCATTAACTATTGATACTATTGGAGATATTGAAATTGAATGTGAAGGAAAAAAGGCAATAGTTCATGTTATTGATCCATTAGAGGATTATATTGCATATTTACATGAATGTTTTGATTTTGAAAAATTAAAACAATTTGTTTCTAAATACCATTTAAAAGTTCAAGTTGATGGTTTTAATGCTGTTACTGGTATTTATAACAAAAAAGTATTTTGTGAACTTCTTGGTCTTCCAGAAAGTTCATTGAAAAATGCTATTCCAATGCCAGATTTTGGAGGAAAACATCCAGACCCTAATTTAACTTATGCTGCTGAGTTAGTTCATGCAGTAATTCCAGAGGACTCACCTTATGATATTGGATTTGCTTTTGATGGAGATGGAGATAGAAATCTTATTGTTGGAAGAGGTGCATTTGTAAGTCCATCAGATTCACTTGCTATTTTATCAACTAAATATAATGACATTCCATTCTTTGTGAAGAATGGATTTAAAGGAGTTGCACGTTCAATGCCAACTTCTGCTGCAGTTGATCATGTTACTTCAATTACAGAAACACCAACAGGATGGAAATTCTTTGGTAATTTAATGGATTCTGGAAAGATTAGTTTATGTGGAGAAGAGTCTTTTGGAACTGGGTGTTGTGGTATTAGAGAAAAGGATGGAATTTGGGCTGCATTATGTTGGGTTTCTATTTTAGCAGCTGAGTCTGAACGAGCACAACGATTAGTTGGAGTTAAAGAAATACTTGAAAATCATTGGGCTAAGTATGGAAGAAATTATTATCAACGATATGATTTTGATGAAGTTGATAAGAAAGCTGCAGAAGATATGATGCAAATGATGAGAGATAATGCTAAAACTGTTAAATGTGATTTGAATGGAGTTCCATTAAAATTCTGTGACGATTTTGAATATCATGATTCAGTTGATGGAAGTGTTACATCCAAACAAGGAATTAGATTTGTTTTTGAAGATGGATCAAGAATTATTTTTAGATTATCAGGAACTGGTTCAGTTGGAGCTACAATTAGAGTTTATTTCGATAAGTATAGCAAAGATTATAAGGCTGATCAAAATAAAATGTTAGCAGATATGGTGACAGTAGCATATGCTGTTTCTCAAATTACTAAATTTACAGGAAGAGAAAAACCATCAGTAGTTACATAATTTGTTCTCTTTGTTATTTTATATTTGATATATTTTAAAAAAAAAATATTAAAAATAAATATTGATATATAATACATTTTTTTAATAAAAAATATAAAAGGAATAAATTTAGTTGAAAAAGAACTATAAAAAATGGAAATATTTTGTTAAAGAGAAGTTAAGATGGCAAGTTTTTTATTAACAAATAAAGGAGTTCAATTTAAAGTTGATATTGGAGAAAGAGTACTTCATATCCACTCTATGATTCTCAAAACAACACCATCCAGAGAGGCTTTAATTATTCATACAAATCAATCACTTATGTTATTTACACCAGACGATGGTATTTTACATCCAGCAAATCATATTGAATTAAATGTACTTCATATATTTTCATCAAAAGGAACATTTACTTGTATTACACCAAATGGTCAATACCAATTTTCTGTTGTAAAGAAAGAAACATTATTTTCTATTACTAATACAAAAGGTTGTTTATTTCCATATTTATTGGATACTAAAAAGTTTGCTGCAACAATATATTCTGCTTGTGGACAACAACAAATTTTTTTATTACACGAGAATGGTAATTTAACAACTCTAAAACCTCGGCCAATGACCTATGTGTTAAATCTTCCACAAGGAGAAATAAAAGCAAATAAAAATGTTGTTGTTATTAGAGGAAATGAAGATACTCATTTTATTCGATTTAGTGAAAATTTAATAATTAATCATAAAATCCTTGCTAAGTGTTCATCTATTGCTATAGGAAAAATATATATTTTTTGTGGTAGAGCTGAGTGTATTGAAGTATTTTCTGCTTTGAATGAATTTAGTAAAATAGGAGAGATTGATTTAAGGCAATTTGGTGTTATGGGAGATTTTAATCCTGTGGATATTAAAATAGCAAGAAATGGAAGTCTTATTGTTAATTATCAAAATCTTGGGATTACGATATTTGATGGATATTGGAATTGTATTGGGAAATTATTTAATGAAAGAAAACTAGAATATGGAATCATTAGTATTGGAAGAGGATCATTGTGGGCATATGAGTCTAATGTATTTACTCGATGGGAGGTTAAAGAAAGTCTTAATTGTGATGATATGATGGGACTTAAGGTTGTGTTTGGGAAAGAGATTGGAGTAATAACTTCAAATGGGATTGAATATTATAAATATTCAAATGCATTTGATTCTGCAATTGAAAATGGATTTGAAAGAATTTCATTTTACAGATATGGAATGGACATTATTATTTTAGCGTTACGTGAGAATAATTTATATGTTCATCAACTCAGTAAAAATAGTGTAAATGATACAATTAATATCATTCAATTAGAAATACCATCAGAAAGAATTGCTATTAGTTGGACATTTTCTCAAGAAAAAATAGTTATTTTTCAACAACTTGTTAATGACCATATTTCATTACATATAAGTGTTGTTTCATATCCAGAATTTGAACATCTTTATGAAAATACAATTACAATTTATGACCGTCATGAACTTACTTCTAAACAATCACTAGTATCATCACCATTAACTTATATGATACAAGATTATATTATTCCAGATAACCCATTTTCACCTACTTTCGATGATTTTCCAAGTGGAAATAGTAAATTATTAATACAATCAAATGAAGATTATTATTTTGTTATTATATCTACAACTTCTCCTCGTTTAACAGTTTTTAAAAAAATTGATGGAGAAGGAATATTTGATATTTCAATGCTATTTTCACTTAAAATTTGTAACGAAGATATTGATATTGTTACAGCAGAACATTTTCCAATTTCATTTTATTTACATTATAATCAAAATGGTAAAATTCTTACACCACACCATTTGGTAATTCAGTGGGATTCAGGGTTATTAACATCAACCATTTATAATATTGATGATTTTTCTCAAATTGAAAGATGTGAAATTATTTCAAATAAAGTTCAAAATTATTTATCATTTAACAATATTATTATTTCATATCCACCATTAATGTTACATGGTTCTCATTCATTATCAATGAACACCTTACCTTCAACGGCTATTGTTTTATTTCAAACATATAAAATACCAAAATTAATGGGTTCACAATTTACAATTACTAATGAAATTCTTTGTATTGATCAAGGTAATATCGTTCCAATTCCTTGTGCATCTCATTTGATATTATTACATTTATTAGAAGGAAAAAAAGAAGAAATGTCAGCTGATACATTAAGAGAATTGTTAATCTTTTCATTGGATATTTTTGATAAAAAAGAAATCACAAAAGAAGAATTTAAAAATTTACATAATGTGTTTAAAGAACATTTCATGTATCCAATTTTAATTATTCGTATTTCAAGAATTATTGATAATTGTTTATGGCCAAAATTATTTTCAGTTACTCCAAGTCCAATAGAATTATTTGAAAATGTATTAAAAAGTGGATATCAAAATGAAGCAGCAGCATTTATTAGAGTTATTGATGTAATGATGGGAAGAGAAAAAGCATTATTATCAACATTACAACTTCTTGAAAATGTTAGTGTCAATTTAATTAATGATATAATCCATTCAATTTATCATGGAAGAATATTAGAAAATCCTTCAGATATTGAAAAGAAAATTTCATCTTCAATTCAAAAATATATAACAGGTAAACTTGCTTATGAATTAAAAGAAGGAAACGTGGATGAAGTATTTTCTATTATTGGGGATAGTCATCCTTTTATTATAATGTGTTTAGAAGGAGTCCAAAATAAAAATGTGAATCTTCTTCAATTACACCACTCTTGTTATCAATTTGTAAAAAATCATTCTGTTCAAGAATGTTTTAATTTTGGTTCTCTTTTATTAGATAACCAATTCTACAAACATACAATTCTGATTGGAATGCATTCTCAAATAAAGAAGTTATTGGTTTTTCCTCAAAGTGCTGAACTTTTTGATGAAATGACAAACCAACTCGAGTTTGTTTTTATTTTTTTTTTTGAATCTTTTGTGCAAATTAAAGTGAATTTTTTTGAAAAATTTTTATCACTGTACTAATGTTATAGACCTTTTGATGCTGAGTTTTGTACCTTAATGAAAAAGCTCAGACCTGCTATTTATTAACCTAGATCTCCTACTACTGCTTGGTATATTGATTGTTTCTTTTCATTCACTTTTTTTAGGATGTCATCACAAAACATAACACATTTTGTTACTCTTGTTGTGTTGTTCGAATAAAAATTTAATAAAAAATATCGACAAACAACTTTTAAACTATAAAAACAATAAATGTTAAAAAAGATTAATATATTTAGATTTTAACAAAAAATCATGTTTAAAAATAGTGAAAAAAATGAAAAAAGATTAAAGAAGATTAAAATCATTAACAATTGCGATGTGATAAAAGATATTTTTGGGAAATAAAAAAAGAGATATTCAACTAATAAATAATAGTTGTTAATAAAATGAACGGAATAACTATTCGCTGTGTTCATGATGAAATTGCATCTCCAATAGCAATTGGAATTGAAACAGCACCTCCTACTTGTGATAATTCTTTAATGTTTGTTTTTTAAAAATCTTTTTTTTTTTGGAATTTAAAATAAAATGAAAAGAGATTGATTAATCTATTTTTTCATTCTAAATGGAAAATTATTAAACCAATATAAAATGAAAGGACTTATAATTATTAGGGATTGTTCACAAGCAAGTACTTCAACACTTCTTGCTGACTTTGAAGTAAGAGAAATATTTAAAAACAAAAATTTTACAACAGAAATTGATGAAGAAAAAGAACAAGATCTTATGTATATAGGGAGATCAGCAAATCCAGTGATTAATGATGAAACTTTCTTTAACAGTCACTTCTGAGTTTTTATCAAATAGTAACTATTGAAATCTGAACTTATTTTTAATTTTTCACCTCTTTTTTATTTAATCTTTTTAAGTTTTATTATTTTTGTATGGACAATGATAGTTTAAAACAACAACGAAACTCTTTAAAATCAACTCAAACAAAAGTAACTACTATTGATGGAAAAATTCACTTTGAAAAAAGTGGTAAAATAATTGGAGGTAGTCAACAACAAACATTTGGTTTTGTAGTTGATAAATCACCTGATACTATTGCAAATGAGATTATCTCAAATTTATATCTTGGAAGTCAAGATTGTGTAACAAATAAGGTATATTTACATTCTCTTGGAATTAAACATATTTTATGTGTTGCTCCATTAATCCCTTCTCTATTTCCCAATGAATTTGATTATAAAAATATTGAATTATTAGATTTACCTTCATTTAATATCAAACCATTAATGAATAAATGTATTGATTTTATTGATATATGTTTGAACCAACAAGAATCAGTTATTTGCCATTGTAATGCTGGTATTTCGAGAAGTGCAACAGTTGTTATTGGGTATTTGATTTTGAAAAAGAAAATGAGTTTTACTGAGGCTTATAATTTAGTAAAACAAAAAAGACCATCAATAAGACCTAATGATGGATTTCTTCTTTATTTAAAAATGCTTAGCCAACAAAACATAATAAAAAAAGGATAATTGAATATGTTTAATGATATGTATAATTAAAGAATAAACTAAGTCAAAAGAAACACTCTCTTGATGATGGTGTTCTTTTAGGAATTGAATTTATACATTCAATAGTCGTTAATTGAATGTCATTATTATTTAATATTTTTCTTATATCATCACTAACACTTCCTTGTGAAATAATTTTTTCATTTAATTCAACTTTTAATGTTGCAACACCAATTTTATTGTTTAATTGCCAAATATGAAGATCATGAACTCCAACAACATCTGGATGTTCTAAAATACTTTCTCTAATTTTTTCTAAATCAAAACGTTTAGGAACTACTTGCATAACAATTCGAATACATGAATATAATAAAGGCAAACCAGTAATCATCATTACTAATGAAACTACAAGACTTGAAACAGGATCAAGATAATATTTCCAATGTCCATTTATGAAATAAACACACAACGCAACAAACATTGTTGCTACACTCCCTAAAGCATCTCCAAAGACATGAATAAAAACACCTTTAATATTGATATTTTTCTTTTTAGTTGAAGTGTTTTTATTTTCTTCAATGTTTTGTGGTCCTATAGTACTTTCTTTCTCGTTTGGTAGTGTTGGTGTTACTAGCATTCTTTTAGTCCCATGAATTCGTCTTACACTAGACAGGTCTTCTACTTGAGTTAATTCTTGTTGAGGTTTCTCTTGAATTTTTATTTCTTTTAGTTCAATTTCACTTTTTTCTGATTTTCCTTCTTCTTTTTTGTTTAGTGAATTTATTTTTTTATTTACTTTCTTAATGCAACTGTATTCTTGGAGAATAATCATTCCAATAATATTTACAACTAACCCCCCTCCAGACACAGCAAGAAGAAATAATGGATCTTTTACTTCTTCTAACTCAAAGAAACTTTCAATAGACTGAATTGACATAAACAACCCAATTGATATTTGAAAGACACTATTAATAAATGCTCCAGTGACTTCTGCTCGAGTAAATCCATAAGTAAATTTACTACTAAAATTTTGTTTCATAATAATAGTAGCAGTTAATCCAATTATTTGAGAAAGAATATCACTTAACATATTAAAAGAATCAACAGTAAGAATTAGAGAATTTAAATATAACC
>NW_001855035.1:11720-37761 GCF_000209125.1 Entamoeba dispar SAW760
CCAATTCAAAAAGGAAATAGCAAAAATTCATCACCATGACAAAACTTAAACGATATATATTAATATCTTTATACCATTTTTCTTTCTTTAATAAAATATCTTGTTCTCGTGTAATATGACTCATATGGTCTATTACTTCACTTGCATTTTGAATAACTTCAAATGGTTTAATTGAAGGAGTAACAGCTTCTTTTAATTGATCATTTGTGATGTTTTCACTTTTTCTTTTACCAGACATAACCACAAAAGAATAATCAAGATCTTTCTCATTTTTTTCTTTTTTCCTCTATAATCCGCTCTTTATTAGTCTTAAGAAAAGATTTGTTGAACTATAAATGAAATAATTCATAACTCCTTTACAATATTTATTACAGTTTGAATATTTTATTGAAGGTATTTATCTATTGTTATATTACCAAATTGTAATTATTGTAGAATATAATTAAAGAGAGAATTAGAAGAAAAAGTTGTTCTTTTCATATTTTAATTAAGACAGAAACTTCGAGTTAAGAAATAAAATGATTTATTTCATATTTTAATTAATTTATTTGTTTCTTTTGAAAATTCTTAAATAAAAAAAAAGAATAATCAATTCAAATTATAAAGGCCCATCTTCTAATTGTTCGACTAATTTAGTATTAGTATCAATCATAGCTTTAATTTTAATTAACGAGGGGTCTTCTTGTTCTCCAAGTTTCTTGTTTATCTTTTCGTTGACCATTTTGCATTGTTTTTCTACTTCTTCAATTTTAGTAGAAATTTCTTTATATAAATCATTTCCTTCTTTACGTTGAATACCGCTGTCTAATTCTTTTAATGATTGTTCAGCCATTTTTAACATTGATTCAAATTCTTGTTGTTTTTCAATCACATCATCGAGATAACTATTTACAATATTGATAGTTCTTGTAGTTTGTGCAATAACATTTTTAACAGCTAATTCAGTTTTATAATTTTCTTTTATCTCTTTGTTTATAGTTTCACACGTTTCTGTTATTTCTTGAATTTGACTTTTCATTGTTTGTTCATAATCAGACATAAATGATTCTAACCCTCCTTCGCTTTGACACTTCTTTAATAACAAATCAATATCTTCTTCTTCTATATTAAAATTAAATTCATTGTGTTCGTTGTTACAAATGCTTTTATTGCTAATAAGTTCTGATGGAATAGTAATACATGACCCACTATCATCACTATTGTTTTCTTCAGAAGGGTCACCATCCTCATCATACTCTTCTTCTTCTTCTTCTTCTGCATCAGTTTCCTCTTCTGTTTTTGTTAAATCAGAATTTGTTGTATCATGTTTATTGTTAGATTGTGCAAATACATTAGAAAATGATAGTTGAGAATTACTAGTGAAATTGAGAGATGATGGAATTTCATTTGGATTAAGGTTTAATGAAAGTGTTAATCCATTTGGTTTATTAATATTACCCAATGTTGAAGAACTACTTTGTGGTAATGATACTGTAGATGAATTTGTCAATGGAGTAGTATCTTGTTTTTGAAGAAAAGTTGATGAAGTAGAAGAACCAAACGTACTAGTTAAATTGAAATTAAATCCATTGATGGTTTTTATATCATTTGGTTTTTTATTATCTGTTTGTAAAAGTGTTGATTGAGTAGTTCCAAATGGATTTGAAGTTAATTTTATTTCGTTTTGTGTTTGTTGTTCAGGTTTCGATGATTGAGTATTAAAAGTAAATGGATTTTGTATAGTATTTACTGTAGCGTTTGGAGTAGGTTTAATTTCTTCTTGTTTTTTTTCTTCTGGTTTTGAGGATATTGATTGATTAGATAAATTAAATGGAGTTGAAGAGTTAAAATGAAAAGTACTTTGTGTTTGAGTAGCTTCGTTAGGTTTTGTTGAAGGGGGTTGATTTGTTTGATTAGAAAATGGATTAGTGAATTGAAGACCTTTGAAAACATCTGCCATTGCGTTAGGTTGTGACATAACTGTAATTAAGTTCTTTTTCATAGAATTTCAATAACTGATTTATTAAATTATTATTTATTATAATAAATACTATTTTATGAATTGTCTTTTTATTACTCTAATTTACATTTTTATTTTATAAAAATAATTTTTTCATTTTTTATCTATTAATTGTTTTTATTTTTCACTTCTTTTGTTCTCAAAATCTTTTTTTTTTAAATTATGTTTTTTAAAAAAATCTTTTTTTATAAATGTTACTCTTTTTTTTTTTCTAACTATTTCGATAAATTATAATATTAATTATACTCGTTTGTCCTTCAAGATCTTTATTATCAGAATATTGTATCAATAAAATAAATAAAAGAATTTAAAGGTTTCTTTTGTACTTTACTTGACATTGAAACTTTTCCTAAAACTTAACTACTAAAAACCAATTTAATGAAATGGTTTAACTATAGATCATAACACATACCATAAACAAAGAAAAAAAAAGATGTTGTGCATAGTTATTTAATTCTAGCCCATTTAAGGAGTAATTTATAGAGTGAGTTAAATAATAATAGAAAAATAATTATTTTCTTTTTACCAAAAGTTAATTTTATTTATTATTAATACAATTACATAATATTCAAATAAACAATACATATACTTTATAATTTCAAAAGGGTATTCTAATTTTAAAGTTACAGATAAAGTACAAGAGTATTATTATATATTTAATATTATATATCATAAACTAGGAAAGAAAATGAGTTTATCATTTTTTAACAAAAAAATTGATTATACAAATTATTCAATTAAAACTATTTTAAGTGAGTAAAAATCTAAATTTTCATTGAATTCTTTTATCTTTTTCTTTAATTCGTTATAAATTAAAGGAGAAAGTAATACAATTTGCATTGTTATTAGAATTATTTTAAAGTATCTACAGCTATCTGGTGCCATACAAAGATGTTTCAAACACTCATTGACAATACAAACTGCGCAATTAACATTACATACTAATCTTTTTAATTTTATCATTTCTTCGTCATTAATTTCTCGTTTATTTAATGAACTTTTTATTAGTTTTAATGCACACTCATTAACTTTTTGAGTTGGGTACTTCTCAATGATTTCTTGAATAAGGCTTTCTGGAGAGTTTGTACTTTTAAAACTCAACAATATATCTTTATCAAATTGATAGATTTTTTGTTGAATTCCTTCGAGTATAAAGGAACACGCAATTTTACCTTGTACATAATTATATTTTTGATTTTTAATAATATGAACTGAAAGTCTTACACAAGTACTCAACTTAACTTGCATTAGTTTATACAATTCTTGAATAACCTCTATTCCATGACTATTTCCGTTTTCTACTTCTTTTATTATTAGTTCATTAAAAACAGGTTCTTGGATTTGTTTAATAGCTGAGATAATCATAGACTTCCCCCATATTAAATAGTCTTTTAAATAATATGTTGATATTTTTTGTAATACTTCTCTAGCTATTTCTTGATTCATTATTTGAGAAATTCCTTCAAAAATTCCAAGGCTTTGTTCAGGATTTCTTTTAAGAATAATTGTACGTATGAATGATAATGTATTTCCAATATATTTACAACTTTCATTAATTCCTTTAATAAAATCTATAACAAAAGGTTTTGATGCTTGTTTTGATAAAACATAACTATAATTCATTTTTTCTATTCTTTTTAATAATAATTCATCAATCATAAATGTTTCATTTTCTTTTTCTTCTAATATATTTATTTGTTGATAAAATAACATATAGGCATTTGACACTTCTCCTCCAAACCAATTTCCGTTACCTATATTTTCAACTAATTTATCGTTAAAAGATATCCATTGACCATTAAGTAATATATTACTAAAATAATGACCACCATATGCACTTCCAGTATGAATAACTATTCCAACTAATTTATATTTAGTTATTCCTTTATATTCTTTACAACAATATTGTTTCATATCAATTTCATTTGGATATTCAAATTTTCCATTATACTTGACAATTTGAAATTGTTCATTATATCCAAATCGTTTCAAATGAAATACTAATGTCTCTGGTAATTTTTTATATTTTTCACTTCTTTGAGCATCACTTTTTAATCCACATTGTTCGCATCGATAATCACATAAAACACAACCTTCACATAATGCTTTTAATGATTGTCCTATTGATTGATAATGTTCTACTTCTAGTGCACATGAACAAAATTCTTCATTTCGTTTTACTATATGACCACACTGGCTTTTTATTGATATCTCTGTTTCTCCAGTAAATATTTTTCTTGCTTCAATGATATTTTTCTCTTTTTTACAGATTTCTAATGTTGATATTATTGTATTAAAGAATTCTTGAGCATCCATTTGTTCATAAACATTAATTTCTTCATAACAACTTCCATGTGCTTCTTTACAAAACTCTTTTGTGTTGACAGTTTGTAATTTACTTTCTTTCATTTCAACAAACAATTTTTGTAATCCTTCTATCATTCTATAATCTTTAAATTCATTCTTATTATGAGTAATAAATTCATTTTGTTCTTTATTTTGAATATTCTCTTTTTGTGAATTAATTTCTTGTTCAATTTCTTCTTGTGTTTTACTTATTGTATTATCACTTTGTTCAATCTTTTGCATTACTTCTTTTGAATCATTTTCAATATTATCATTTATAGCTCCATTTTCTTTTTTTAATATTTGAACCTTGTTAACGATAGTCTTTGTTTTATTGACATCAAATTTTTCAATACTTATAATATTTAGATTTTTTTGATTTTTATTTTCTTCAGTATCTTCAAAATATTTAGGTGTAATAACTTTTTTTTCAAGAAGTTTATTACAAAACATTTTAGTATGTAATAATTGTTGAAGAATACTATTCATATAACAAGTAGACCCTTGATTAGTCAAACCACACCACAACCCTTTTCTTGTTTCTATATGATTTCCATTACTCTCTAACATACTTAATATCATATCAAAATGGTGACAAATTTCTTTCTTTTGTTCTTCATTACACGTCTTACAAGATTCACATATCATTTCAATATAATCATGGAGGGTATCTTCTTTAATTTCAGTTAACTTTCCTTTTGGAAATAACGAATCAATGAATGTAATAAGATAAGGTTGAAGAAGTTTTTGTTTGTCTTTCATTAATTTCATTGCTCGAATACTGAATTTAAAGCCTTTTCCTCTATTTGTAATATTTTCAATCATTTTCTGAATAAACAAATCATTAATATTATATTTTATATCAATATACTGAATAATTATTTCATAACACTCTTCAACTAATTCACTTGGCTCTTCTAAATAAGGAATTAACGTTTCAAATAGTTCTTGATTCATCAATTCTTTAACTACTCTCTTTATTGGTTCTACAACTACTTCTTTATTCCATTCAATTATTTGATTATTTCTTAATAATAATATATCACATATTGTATTAATAATTCTTTCATTTCCTTCCATAAAATATCTTTTTTGAATTTTTTTAATTTGTTCTTCATTTATATACCATAATTCCTTTTTTGCTAGTTTTTCAAAATGTAAAAGAATTTCAGCAATGTATTTCTCATTACCTTTTCTTGTTTCAATAGAATGACAAAACATTGAAATGAGTTCTTTAAAGTCATCTTCTTGTATTTCATTCTGTGTCATTAATCGTTCGAATCCAATAAACTCATAACCAGTTTGTTCTTTACAATTTTCAATTGGTGATAACCTCCATTTAATAAATGGGTTAATTTCTTTTAGTAATGTAATTCCAATACTATACATTTCTTTTTTTTGAATTAATTCAATAACATTTTTTATTTCATTTTCTTCAATTATAAAAGATAATTGTTTTAAAGTTTTTGGATCACAATTAATTATTTTATCATTACTTTTTGATTTTGTTAATTTTTGACAATTTAACGTTTTAACTCCTTCTTGGATATATAAAAAAATACTCCCATCTTTCTTAAGTAAATCTCCAACCATATCATTTATACTTACATCTTCATTGTTAATTTGAGTAGTAATAAAATATTTATTGTTTTTAATAACTCTTTTTATCCATTCTGCTGAAGTACCTTTTTGTTCATATACACTTGCTAATATGTCAGTGACAATGGCATCAACTGGAGTTTCAGGTAAATACTCTTTTTCTTTAATTTCTATTTTAGTCTCAAGTTTTTCTTTAGTTTGTTTGATTTTGTTATTAACCTCTTCTGAAAGGTATTTTAATTGTTTGATATCCTCACTAGATTGACACAAATACGATGTACTTTTAACTTTAATTTGTCCAACTGGAATACCACACTTTAATTTAATAAATTGTTTTAATTTAATCTTTCCCTCTTTATTTTCTTTCAATGATTGTTTTAAATCTTTTAAAGATTTTTCAATTATTTCAGCGGCAATGAGCTGAGGATTTTTCATAAAAGCATGTAATGCATCAATAACATATTCCTTCAATTTTCCTTGATATATTTTCATTAATAAATGTTCAATTTTTTGATTTTTCTTTTTTAAAAATACATCCCAAAGTATTTCTTTTCCAATTAAACTATTATAATCAACGAATATAATATGATTATTAGAATTTGTACGGATACCTTTTGTTATTAAAACATTATACTGAATAAAAGTATTTCTTACAATTGAAGAAGATGCTTCAGGTAATTGGTTGTAATTTAAAAGGGTTTTCATCAAATCTTCAATGTGGTCAGTAATCATTTCTCCTGTTAGCCATTTTGTGGTTTCATTGAATCCCTCAAGTCTCACCATTCCTAGTAAACAAGAAGAAAATAAATTTTCATTTTTCTGTGCTAAGTTAATCAATACATCTTTTAAGTTTTCAGTTTCATTAAGAATAGACATATCAAGTAATTGTTTAATGTCATCCACATCACTTTCGAATGGATCAGTTTCAGCTATGATCTTGAGTGCACTTAAAACTCCGGTGTCTTGAAAATTAGTTAAGTATTCTGTTAATAAACTTTTCCTTAATAACGTTCTTAATTCAGGAATTTGTATTATAGGAAAAACATCACTTTCTAATTGTTGAATATTCTTACATATTTGTTTTATTAATTTTTGAACAACCTCAATAGAAATTTCATGTGCAGTGATTAGTTTACAAAGAAAATGAAGAGATTCAATTTGGCTATTCTCAGATCCACTAATGGCTAATAATTTAAAATATTTTTTTTCTTCGGAAGATAATTTATTAAACAATCTCAAGATTAAATCTTGTGCTCTCATAACAATTGGTCCAGACAACCTTTCTGCATTTTGATATAATTTTTTGAAAAAGTCATTTGGTAATAACTTGTTTTGACATAGTCTAATTATAATAGGAATTGAATGACGAAGTAATTCTTCATGTGGACAAGCAACCACTAAATTGATAATAATTTTTGATGTATATTCTAGAAAATTTATTAACTCTTTTTTTGTTGCGATTCTATGTGAATGATTGGATTTAGGAGCTTTCTTTTCATATTTTATAAATGAATAAAGCCATGACTTTTCTGCTGCATCATCTTCATATTCAAGAAATTCAATTTCTATATTCCTTAGTGCTTGAATTTGTAAATCAATTCTATTACTATTGAGTCCATCAATAAATGAATTTGCTCTATCATAAAAATTTACTTGAAGATGTCGTTGTGTTAACATTCAAGTTAATTTTATCAAAAAAAATTAATTTCAAGTTTTTCCTAAACATTATCAAATTTGTTAATTAAAGAAATTGTTTATAACAAAAAGAAAACACTTTTTCAAAAGAAGAATTAATAAATACATATTCTGTTTTATACAATATTTCTCTTAAATTAGGTAAAGTATTAAGATTTAATTTTTTATTATTATTTTATAATATCTTATTATCTTTTGAATTAATAAATATATAAGATATAAAACTAAAAAATCATAATATTATTACAGTTCATTATAATAATAATTACAATTTTATTAATATAAAATTATTTCAAAATTAAATTAATTATTCGAGAAATAAGGTATTATATACACCTTTCAATTTTTAAAGTATTGTACTCGAAAAAAATTGTGTATTGATTCTTTAGAAATATACAATTAAATAGTTATTTTGTTAAATAAAAAATTGTATTATAAGTTCATTGATTTAAGTGAGTTATCATTAACAAGACTCAAAATATCAAATAACCTTAGAAAAATAAAAAAAATGAAGAAAACTCACAGTTATTTATTAATCTTTATAATATTTTATATCTAAAAGGAATTTTATTAATAAGAATTTTATATTCTTTTCTAAAAAATGGTAAACAAGTTTTTAAATTAAATAAAACAACAAATTATTTTTATTGAAAAAAAAATCATAAGGATTAACTAAGATTAGAGCTTTTATATAAAAGTATTTTCTAAGAAATGTTAATTAAAAAACAAAAGATAAAACCATTTAGAACGAAAAAAGAATAAACAATTTTCAAATTAAATATAACCAAGAAAGTAAATAAATTTAATCTTCTTTTTAAAAAAAAAAGAAAATAATAAAAGAATAGTTGTTATTTGAAAAAAATAGTTATTATTTTGTTAATTATTAACATTATGAATTTTGTTTCTCTTCTATTTACTCAAAAAATGTAATGTAGTTGTTCTTATAAAGAGTATTTTATTTCAGTTTGAGAAAAAGTGAAGTAATAATGAAATGTGTTAATGACTTATAGTCTGTTCTTAGGGATTAGAAGAGGGTAATGTATTAAACAGTCATTCCTTAGAAGATAAGACCAAACAATTTTGGTCAATTATAAAATGCTTGAAGTAAAACTAAATTGATTGATTAGTTAAATCAAAATTTGTTGTGTTTGAGAAGAATAACCTTGGGTAGTGCACTAACACAAAGAATAAGAACGGTTGAAACTTTGTGTTGTATAAAGTAAAAAAGATGAGTGAGTATGAAAGATGGATAAATAAATAACAATGAAAGAATGAAAATATAAAACGAAATAAAGGGGTATTGATAAATGTTAACCAAACAGGTTTTATTGAGAATTAATTAAACAGAAATAATACAGATAATCAGTCTTAAGAGTAAGGAAATAAATCCTAGTAGAGTTAAAAACAATAAATGCAGTTAAAAACAATAAATGTAGTTAAAAACTAAATTATGAAAAAAGATAAAAGAAAGGACAGATTTAATTATTGGATACCAAATGAAAGAAGAGATGAATAAAATACAAAAGGAAGAAGAACCAGAGAACATAAATCGCAGATATAAAAAAAGAGTAAAAATAGTCTCATATAAAAGAAAAAAAATCTCAAAGTAACCAATCAAATAAAAAGAAATAAGGAGTTCGACTTTAAAGATGAAAGTAGTAAGAGTTGAAAAAAAGAAAAAGGATAAAAAAGAAGGAGTAATAAAAGGAAAAGAAGAAAATCTAGAAATTATAAAGGATGGCTAATAAATTTGGAGAAGGGTCTCAAGCAGATTATGAAAAGTTTATGGTCTATAAAAAATCAGACACCTATAAAGGTGTTCCAGCAGGAGAAACTTGGGTTTGGTATACTAATCCAAATCCAAGACCAAAAACAGAAATTGGAGAAAATGGAATGGAAAAAGAACAAGATTATGATGAGTTCTATACTGCAAAAGTAGTAACTGAAACAAAAGATCAATACATTTTAGATACAGAAAGAGGAGAATTAAAAATGGATAAGAAAAATTGTTTTATGAGAAATCCAATGAAATTTGATGGAGTTGATGATATGTCTCAATTAACTCATTTATCTGAAGCTACTGTCTTATACAATTTAAGAATTAGATATATGGAAGATATTATTCATACATACTCAGGACTTTTCTGTGTTGTAATTAATCCATATAAATTTTTCCCAATTTATACACCATTTATTGTAAGTAAATATCAAGGAAGAAGAAGAGAAGATGTTGCACCACATGTATATGCAATTGCTGATGGAGCTTATAGAGCTATGCTTGATCCAGCATCAAAATTTAGAAATCAATCAATTTTAATTACAGGAGAATCAGGAGCAGGTAAAACAGAAAATACTAAGAGAGTTATTCAATTCCTTGCAATGACTGCAGGACAATCAAAGAAAGCAGGTCAACTTGGAGAGTTAGAAGAACAATTGATTGATTTGAATCCAATGCTTGAAGCTTTTGGTAATGCTAAAACTGTTAAGAACAATAACTCATCAAGATTTGGTAAATTCATTGAAATTCAATTCTCTAATGGAGGAAAGATTGTAGGATGTATTATGTCATCATACCTTCTTGAAAAATCAAGAGTTGTTTATCAAGCAAGAGAAGATAGAAATTATCATATTTTCTATCAATTATTAGCTGGTGCTACTGCTCAACAAAAATCAGAAATGCACCTTGACAGACCAGAATCTTATAAATTAATTTATCAAAACAAAAAATCACCACAAGAATTAAATGTTGAATATATGGATGATGCAGAAGAATTCAAGAACACTATTAAAGCTATGAGAACAATGAACATTACTGATGATGAACAAAATCAAATCTTTAAGATTGTTGCTGGTATGTTACATCTTGGAAATGTCGAATATAGTCAAGGAAGAGATGGAGCTGAATTAGCTAATCCAGAAACATTTGCTAAAGCAGCTGAGTTATTTGGAGTTGATGCTGAATCACTTAGAAAAGCTATTATTCAACCAAAGATTAAAGCAGGTCTTGAAATTATTGAAAGACATTTATCCAAAGAAGAAGCTGAATTTAATACTACTGCTACTTTGAAAGCTATTTATCACAGATTGTTTGTTTTCATTGTTAATAAAGTTAATGAAGTTATGGGTAAAGCTGGAGCACATTCTATTGGTATTCTTGATATTGCTGGTTTTGAAATTTTCAGAGAGAATTCATTTGAACAATTATGTATTAATTTGACTAATGAAAAATTACAACAATTCTTCAATAATCATATGTTCAATTTAGAACAATTAGAATATCAAAATGAAGGTATCCCATGGACACATCAAAACTTCGGAGATGATCTTCAACCAGTTATTGATTTAATTGAAAGTAAGATTCCAGCAGGTATTCTTGCTATGCTTGATGAACAGTCATTTGTTGCATCAGGAAGTGATGAAAACTTCCATGCCAATATTTGTAACACGTTTGGAAGAGGACATCCAAGATTTAGAAAACCAAGAATTGGAGGAGATGGAGTTTATGAATTTGATATTCTTCATTATGCTGGAACTGTTACATATAATGCTAGGGATTGGGTTAAGAAGAACAGAGATCCATTGGAAAGAGATATTCAACAAGTATTTATTGGTAAAGATTCAAGTAGTTTAATTAGCAGATTATTCAGAATTACTGAAGGTATTGCTGGATCATCTGGTGATGATATGGGAACAGGCAAAGGAAGCAGTAAAGCAGCTAAATTCTTAACAGTAGGATCAAATCATAAAGCACAATTAGAAGAATTAATGAGAAAATTGAAGATGACCAATCCACATTTCATTAGATGTATTCTTCCAAATACTCAAAAGAAACAAAGATACTTTGTTGATTCAACTGTTTTGAAACAATTAAGATGTAATGGTGTTCTTGAAGGAATTAGAATTACTCGTATGGGATATCCAAATAGAATGATTTACAGTGAATTCTTAAAGAGATATTATTTCCTTGGAGATAAGATTAATAGAAGAGCTTCTGATGAAAAGGCTACTGCATCTACTCTTATGAGACAAATTATTGAGAAATATAAGAAAGATGGACAACCAAGAGCTAAAGAAGGAGATTATCAATTCGGTAAGACAAAGATTTTCTTCAGAGTTGGTATTCTTGCAGAAATTGAAGAAGTTAGAGAAGCTAAAATTTCAGAAATGCTTGGAGGTCTTCAAGCATGTGCTAGAGCTTTTGCTGCTCGTAAACATTTCAGTGTATTAAGAGAACAACAAGTTGCAGTTATTGTTATTCAAAGAACACTTAAGAGTTGGGTCACTTTTAGAAATTGGGCTTGGTGGAAATTATATGTTAAAGCTAGACCAATGTTAAAGAGAAGAAACTTTGAAGAAGAAGGAAAGAAGAAAGATAAAGAAATTGAAGATCTCAAGAAGAAACTTGCTGAAGAAATTAAAAAGAGAGAAGCTGCTGAAAATGCACTTGCTAGTGCTACAGCTAAGATTGGAGAATTAGAAGCTAAGATTCAAGACCTTGAAGATAAGATTTCAGAATTAGAAAGTAAATTATCAGCTGCAGAGTTAGATAAACAAGAATTGAATTTGAAGATTGAAAATCTTGAAGAAGATAAAGAAGAGTTAAAAGAAACTATTGACAAACTTAAAGGAGATTTGAAGGATTCAAAATTGAAAGGAGAAGATTTAGAAGATGAAATTACTGAATTGAATTCTCAAATTAATACCTTAAATGCAACTGTAGAAAAGAAAGATAAAACAATTGCTGAAATGCAAGAAAGCATTGAAGAAAAAGAAGATGAAATTACTAAGTTGAAAGGAGATATTAAGTTACTTGAAGAAGAAAAAGATGATCTTGAACAAGACAGAGCTGATGTTAGTGCTACTAAGGATGATATTGCTAAGAAATTAAATAAGATTACAATTGAATGTGAAGATGCTAAGGATGAAATTGCTAAGTTAGAACAAGAATTAGAAGAAGAGGAAAATAAGAATAAAAATCTTACAAATGAATTACAACAAACACAATTGAAACTTGGAGAAACTGAAAAAAGTCTTGCTGCTCAAGTTGCTGCTACCAAGAAGGCATCTGATGAAAGAGATAGTTTGAGTCAAAATCTTGAAAATGAGAAATTAACAACTAAGAACCTTACTAAGACTAAAGCAGATTTAGAAAAGAAGATAAGCGGATTGAAACAAGATTATGAAGATTTAGAAGATGATAAGAATAAGATTGAAGGAGATTTAAGAAATGCTCAAAGAAAGATCAAAGAACTTGATGATGAAATTACTAAAGGAGCAGATGTTTCACAATACCTTCAAAAACAAAAAGAAGAATATGAATCACAAATTGCTAAGATGCAAGAAGAAAAGGAGGCAATTGGAAATGATGTCAAGAATAAAGAAAAAACTATTAAAGAAAAGGAATTAGAAATTCAAAGCTTACAAGAAAAACTTGATGAAACAGAAGTTGAAAAAGAAGATGCTGAGAAGAAGAAGAAAGATATTGAAAAAGAAATGAAAGCACTTCAAGAGGAAAAAGAAAATGTAGAAAGTAGTAAGAATTCAACAGAAAAGGACAAGAAGAAAATTGAAGATAATTTGAAAGATACTCAAAAGAAATTAGAAGATATGACTGCAGAGAATGAAAAACTTAAAACTAAAGCAAAAGATCTTGAAGCACAATTGAATGAGGTCCAAGATAATCATGAAAAAGCAGTTGCTGATGCTGAAGTTTTGAATAAGAAGAAGGCACAAAGTGATAAAGAATTGAATTCATTGAAAGCTGAACTTGAAGCACTTACTAAAGCTAAATCTGTTGTTGAAGCCAAGAACAAAGATAATGAAAACGAAAAGGCAGCACTTAGCGAAGAAATTGATCAAGCCAATGAAAAATTAAAGAACGTTCAAGCTGAATTAAGAAAAGCAAATGCTGATTTACAAGAGGCCAATGAAAAGAAAGCAGAAGTTGAGGCTCAAAGAGACAAACTTGTTGCTGATAATAAGAAGATGACAAAGACATTGGAAGAGATTAAAGCTCGTGATGAAGAAAATACATACAAAGTTGAAAACTATGAGAAAGTACTTAAAAGAAAAGAAACTGAATTAGAAGAAGCAAATGAAAATCTTGACATTGAAAAGAAGGACAGAATGAATAAAGAAAAACAAGTTAAAAAATTAGAGGGTGAATTAAAAGAAACTAAAGACAAATTAAGTGCTGCTATTGCTGAAAAAGATTCAATCTTTACTGCTAAGAAACAATCAGATGCTGATCTTGAAGAATTAAATAAGACTGTTGAAGAACATGATGAGGTTGTTGCTAAATTAAATACTCAAATTACTAAATTAACAAGAGACAACCAAAGTGCAGAAGAGGAACTTAATGAATTAAGAAGTAAAGCAGATAAAGATAAGAAGAAAATCTCAGAACTTGAAGAACAAGTTAATGAACTTGAATCAAGACCAGTTGGAACAGGAAATGCTGATGAAAATGAAATTAAGATTAGAGATGCACAAATTGCAGATTTGAACAAGGCTCTTGAAATGAAAGGTGATCAAAATAATCAACTTCAAGCTACAAACAAAGAATTAAAAGCTAAAAATAATGACTTGACAAGTAAGATTGAAATTGCTGAAAATGAAATGAAGAAATTAGAAAATGCTAAAAAGAGACTTGAACAAGATAAGGATGAAGCCGATAAAGCAGTTAGTGAACAAACAATTAAGAGAAAAGGACTTGAAGAAGAAGTTAAGAAATTAACAACAGAAATTCAAGCACTTAAATTCCAAATTAATGCACCAAGTAGTGTTGCTCAAGAAGAAGAAAAACAAAGACTTGAAAGTGATATTGCTGAATTAAAGGAACAATTAGAACAAGAAAGAACTACTGCAGCTAATGCTGAGGCTGAAAGAAAGAAGATTCAAGCAGAACTTGATGAAGTTAAATTCAACTTAGAAGATGTTACTAATCAAAGAGAGAAATTAGTTGCTAAGAACAGTGAGAACGACGCTGAAATTGATTCTCTTAAAGAAGAGAAGAAAGCCCTTGAAGATGAAATTGAGAAAATTACTGATGATAACAATAAGTTAAATGAAGAAATTGATTCACTTGATCGTAAATACAACGCTCTTCTTGATAGTAAGGATAGTGATGTTTCTATGAAGGAGAAATTCCAAGATGAATTGAAAGTTACAAAAGATGCACTTGAAACTGAAAAGAAGAATCATGCAGAAACTATGAGACTTAAGGGAAGATTAGAAAAAGAAGCTGCTGAAGTTCAAGTTAGACTTGAAGCCCTTCAAAAGAATCTTGATCTTGCACAACAAGAAAAAGCTAAAGCTACTAAAGATTATAGAGCTGCTGATGGAGAGTTGAAGTCATTAATGAATGAATTAGACGATGTTAAAGATCAATTAGATAAAGCACAAGATGATCTTGCTGATAAGGAAGATGAATTAGCTACACTTGATCAAAAGTATAAGACTCTTGTTAAACAAAAGAGTGTATTCGATTCAAGAATGCAAGAAATGCAAGAACAACTTGATCTTGAAAAGGCTGGTAGAGCTAAAGCACAAAAACAAAAACAAGCATATGAAAAGAAATTACAAGAATTACAAGAAAATGATAATGATTTCGAAGAGTATAAAGAAACTGCTGATAAAAGAATTAATACCTTATCTGCTCAAAAGGATGATCTTCAAAAAGAATTGGAAAAAGAAAGAGGTCTTAAACAAGATTCAGAAAAAGAAGTTCAAAGACTTAGAGTCAAATGCCAAGAACTTGAAACTAAAGTTGCTGAAGTTGGAGGAGCTAATGTTTCTATCGCTAAAGTTAAAGCTAAATATGAAGCTGAAATTGAAGAATTAACAACAGAAGCTGAAGATGCTCTTAAGGCTAAGATGAAAGCTGAAAAGAAGGCTAAGACTAGTCAAAAGAAATTAGATGAACTTCAAAAGACTATTGCTGATTATGAAACTAAAGAAGCTTCATTTAATAGTCAAATTGGAAAGACTCAAGCTGAACTTAAGAAATATCAACAACAAGTCAGAGATGATGAGACTAGAATGAGTAGTCTTGAAGATGAAATTAAGAAGGGAACTGATGCCCTTGCTAATAAACAATTAGAACTTGATAAAGTTAATAAACAATACGAGAAATTAAAGAAACAATATAAGAGACTTGCTGCTGCTAAAGACAGTGATGATGACTCTGATTAATTTTCATATAAAGGCATTTTGGGTTATTTCATTAATTCAAATTCTTTTTATTATTTTTTTTATATTATTATAATACTTTTATTTATTACTGTATTGTTTATTTATCCAAAATGAAAAGAAACAATTTACAAAGTCTCAACTAAAATGCATCTGAGATATACTTAATAAATTGAAAACTTTTAACAAAGACCTAAAACAGTTGTATTCAAAAATTGTCTAACATTTATAGCAATGTAATATACGAAAAACTTTTCATTTAGGCCCTAGTTATATTCTAACGGTTGCAAGTCACTGTATCTCATTATGTTCTCGGTGTTTTAAACAGAGACCTTCGTTAAAATATTTGAAAGGAAGTTGTTTAGGTCAGTAGTTAATGAATAAGAAATTAATCTATGTGATAGAAAAGAACAATCAATCAACTCATATAAATCAAATAAAATAATAAATTTTATTATACTTTATAATTTTCATATAACAATAAAAGAACCCTTTTTGAAAACAAACAATTCAAAGAAGAAAAAAATGAGTTATCGACCTGAAGAACGGTTATCAAAAAAGGAGTTTTGGGAAGAGTGTTATAATAGAGAATTAGAAAACTTTGAGAACGATAAAAATGACATTGGAGAAGTTTGGTTTGGGGAAGATATTGCAGAACAAGTTGTAGAGCGATTAGAAGAATTTGCAACAAAAGAAATGAAAATTTTAGATGTTGGGTGTGGGAATGGATACACATTATCATTATTAGGCAAAGAAGGATATCAACACTTATATGGAATGGATTATTCACCAGCATCAATTAAATTTACAAAAAAAGTTTTAGAACAAGAAGGGATTGATTTGAATACAGTGACTATTGAACAAATGGACATACTGGAACCTAACTGTCTTGAACATTCCCAAATTCAAGAGATGGATGTTGTAATTGATAAAGGAACATTTGACGCGTTGATGGTTGCAGAGAATCAAAAAGAACGAGCTGCTCAATATAAAAAAGTATTGAATCAATGGTTAAGTAAGGGGGGATATTTTATTATTACATCATGTAACTGGACAGAGGACGAATTAGTCAATTGGTTAGGTGAAGGATTAGAAGAAGAAGATAAAATTGCAGATGGAAATTTTGAATTTGGAGGGTCTCAAGGATCTAAAACAACAACTATTTTTTTTAAAAAAATAATAAATTAACAAAGATGTAAAAGTCATTTGATTATTATTTTTAATTTTTGAGTTTTTTAAATTTTGTTATCAAAATTAAAAGCATAATCAAATATCATCCACCATTTATTTATTAAATCATTTTTTGGTAAAGCATTATACCATTCTGGTGTAACTGATAATTCGTCATTAGCAATAAAAATTTTCATATCACCATTATCGTAACTCTCTTTAATAGGAATTTTATTTTGTATTTCTTGTAGAGGTAAATAATTTACTTTTAATAATTTAATGTAATTAACAAAAAAGGATCGCAACATTGTTTTTGTTGTGTCTTCGTCGTTTAAGAATAAATCAATAATAAGATGCTCTTTATTTCTGAATACAACATGATTCTTTCCTTTAATTTTTTGATTAAACCCTAACAATTGAATAAATAATTGATGGTTTCTTCCAAGTTTCATTGTTTCATAAATCTCTGTCATAATAAAGTCAACTAGTTTTTATTATTTTATTTTTTAGTTCTTTTGAAAAGAGAACTACTTAAAAAGAATTCAAAAGAAAATGAAATTTTTAAATAATTAAAAATTTAAATAAGAAAGAAAAAAAAATCTAATTTGAAGTTAATAAAGAAAGGATAATATACATTTAATCTGAAGATTTAGTAACTTCAATGATCCAAACTTCTAAAGGTTTAACTATATAATTAAGATGTTTTTTTCTTCCAACAGCAAAGAGTTCAATTCCTTCAGGAGGGACATCTTGATAATAGACACTAAAATCATAAGATAATTGAATTGCTTCTTTTGAAATAAAATAAAAACGAGGAACACCAAAAATTGAAGCTTGTTGATTGTCAGGATAATAACGAACTGTTCTTGTATTTTTTTTAGTTCTAATAAATTTTCTTGGGTGATGTAAAGAAACACCAATAAGAGAGAAAGCAAAATGTTCATTATCAACAAGATCTTTTACATTATCAAATTTGTGATCAGGTATTTTTTCATTATAAGATCCAAATACATAATTATCTATAGTTTGAATTAATACAATAAATCCATTTAATGAATGAATTGTTTTATTAAATTCACTTGAACTCATCATTATTCTATTCCATCCAATAACTTTTTTTAATAAGACAGGTTTATTAAAATAACTTTTTAGAACATTTTCGAATTGATAATAAATTTCTTCAAGTGACTTTTGAGGAGCAATTGTAATTGGTGCAATTTCTGTTTTTCCAATACATTGAACTATAGCAAGTTCATTTACACTAATAACTCTTCCTATCCAATTTATTCCATTATAATAATTTGAAATATATGGATAAATTACACCTTGTGGATTTGAAATAATAAAAGCACCAGGAACACAAAAAACTAATTTTGATCTTTTTTTCCAAGGAAAGATTCTAAATGAATTATTATTTAATTCTTTTCTTTTAAATTGCATTGGTGGATTTAATTGAAATATAAAATGATTATTATCATTAAATAAATCAGTTTTATTTTCATTTAAATTAGAATTATTATAAGTCCCATAAATTGATCCATCAGTTGTTTTAAATATAATTAAATAATTCTTTTGTAATATAATTTGTTTTTGAAATCGAGGAATATCAATCATTGAATTGTTTGTATAAAATACAATACGTTGGGTACTTAATGTTGTCCATTTACATATTATTTCAGCATTTATGTTAATTATTTCTTTTAAGGTTTTTGATCCAGGTCTCATCTTTCTTTTTATTTTTAATTTATTTCTAGTTTAGTTTTTATTTATTATATTATAGTTTTAATTTAATAAAATAGAACAGAAAACTTGTTGTTGAGTCTTAGTTATATATTTATTTAACTCCACAGAATTTGTGTTTTATTCACATTACTTTCAATTACCCATTGATAATCTAATTCTCTTTGTGTTTGGTTTATTGGAAGAAAATGACATTCTTTTTCTAATTCAGTCATTTCCATATTATATAAAGTCATATTTGTAAATAACCCAACCTCTTGACGAGTTTTATATCTGTATTTAGGAATAAGACATTTTACTAATAATTCTTTATAATATGGACTAAATTTTTGAATAATTTCATCAACTTTTCTTTGAATTTCATCACACATCATTTTAATTCCTTCAATCACTGCATCATATGCACTTTTAGCAGTTTCAGCATTCGATATTTTACTTTCTGCTTTCATTAATGTAGTTTTAGCTGTTCGAGCTTCTATTTCTTGTCCATTAGTAAAACTTTGTTCAGTTTTTTTTCTCAATTGATTTAATGCATATCTTCCATCATAAAAAGAGATCATTGCAGTTTTATTTAAATCCTCTACTTCTTTAATTTTTGTATTAAATTCATACACCTTTCTTTCAAATAATTTAAATTGTCCTTTAGCGTCTTCTGAACTTGTTTCATTTAACTGATATGTTTCTGGAGAAAATGTAGCTTCATATTTTGCTGTTTCTGAATCTTTATGAACACCATTTCTTAATTTAATAATATCATATACTAATTCAGTACTAAATTGTTCAATAACTTCTGGTTTTCGAATAAGTGTTTCATTAATTTCTTTTGTAATATTCATAAACGCTTCATGTTCTACATTTGTTAATTTTTTATATGAACCATAAATATACTTTTGTTTAATTTCTATCACAGAATCATTAAATAATTTTTTAATTATCTCTTGTACTGGATATGATTTAGCAATATATGTTGCTGATTTTTGAATAATATCAATCATTTCATCTTTTGTTGCTAGTGCATCATTATCAAATTCATACATTGTTTGTGAAATTGTAAAATAAATAAAACTTAAAAATATGATCATATTCATTACGTATCAAAATTATAATCTTTTTTTTTAGTTTTTTATTTTTAGTTTTTTTTTATAAAATAATAATAAAAATATTATTAATTTTTATTCAAATTAAGAGAAATGCAAATTTCATTGAAGATTTCATCATTCTTGCATAACTCATCTAATCTCAAGACTAATGTATCTGTATTAGATTTGTCATAAATCTTAGTAAATGCATAAAGGTTTGGTGAATAAAATTGTTCAACAAAATAATTATCAATATCACACCGATCTATTACAATTTCAAGTAAGTGATAAGAAATACCATGAATGTATGTAAATAAATGAATTGGAATTCTATGATCAATTTTTCTTTTTGGATGATACACTGGTGGTTGGTGAACTTTTGGGTATTGAGAACATAAAGAATACCATGTAACAACACAAAAGAGGAAATTAGGAAAATCAGATGAATATATTTGAATATATTGCATTGTGATAAACGTCATAATTTTCCAAAATTCAACAGAATTATCTCTCCATTTATGTATTAACTGTATTGATTTTATTGGAAATTTTAATAAATCAAGCCAATGATATAAATCATTATCAACATTATTTCCTGTTTTAATAGGATGGCCAATACGAACATCGTTAGATTTATTGTCAAAATATTCAATAACTTCACTATTAGGTTGAACTAAAGAATATAAAAGAGATCTTATTTTAGAACAAACAAATGTAGGTGAATCAAATTTGTACCAACATCTAAGAGATGGAAAAGAAGCAACAGAAATGGCAGATAGTGTTATTGAAAATGAGTAATAACAATTTGGAAATTTCTCTGGAGGTAATGGTGAAACTTCTTCTTTTCTAATCATTTCAATTGAAGGAGGAGTAATACAACACATTCTATTAATTTGGTTTAGTGCAACTTTTAATAAACTAAAATCATTTTTAGAAAGTGTTGATTGAAGGAAGTTAAGAAGAGTAATTGGAGTAAATTTAGTTTTTCTAAAATAATTAACAACGTCATTAATAACATTTTTATTTTCAATGATACGTAAACGATTGCGTAGTTTGTGACTAAAAGGTTTTGTAAAATCATTACCACATATACAACTAAAAAGTGGAATAAAATCAATATTAAAATTAAAATAAGAAATGACATCAGAAGTACGAATTCCTTTAAAATAAATTTTCAAATTTAAATGATTTCTTTTATCTATAACTTTTAAAAATAATTTAATAAAATTAGAAGTATTAAACACAATATTTGCTTTTGATAAATAAAAATCTGAGTCACTAGTTACAACTCCATATGCATTAACTTCTACTGCTTTTTCAATAATAACAGGATCTGCTTCTGAGTATGCTCTGATACACTCAAATCCATATTTCAATAATAAATATTTAATACCTCTCTTAAGACCACTAAAGATAGTAATAGGTAATTCATTTATAGTTGATGGTTTCGAAAAGAATTTTCTATTTTCTTTTGATTGTTGTACTAATCGAGAAATAGATTCATGAAATTTAATTGTTTGTGTCATTCCATCAAAAACGAATATTAATTGAATATGATTTAATAAACATATTGAATGCATTTCTTTAAAAAACATATCTAAACTAAACATATCTGAATTACACTCTGACAATATTTGAAACATAAAACCACTTCCATCAATTATTAACTTCGTATCATTGTTTGTTTCTAGTATTTATTACTTTTTTTGTTATTTTTTTTAAACGTTTTATTATTTATAAACAAACCTCTATAATATTTCTCTGCAATTAAAAATAATGGAAATCCTTTTTCAAGATGTCGAAGAAATGTCTAATTAATTAAATATACTTCAGTTAATACTTAAAGTGATATGTTGTCTTTACTTCATAAAGTCTCTAATAAATAACAAACAGTCAAATGAGCAACACCCATATATTCTTTTCTATTAAGACTTTGAAGTTTTAGAGTTAGAATATTAGTATAATAATAAATATTATTATATTCAATTATTTAATTTAATATTATATTTTTTTATTAATGGATGGAAACATCTTTTTTATTCTTTTTGGAGTGAAGTTTATAAAAAAAGAGAAAATAATTCAATAAAAGTAAAACGTTGAGAAAACAATTAGTTTTTAAAAATAAAATGTTTTAGAATTGAGAAAACAATAATAAAAGAACAAAAAAATCAATCATTTATATGTCGATTAAATCACAACACTCTTTCCGTTCATCTAAATTTAAATCACAGAATGGGTCAACTAAAGATATTAGTAGTTTTGTATCTGAACAATCTTTTAAATCAACAAGAACAATCTCAATTAGAAGAAAACATCTTGATAATTCTTTTGTTATATATTCAAGTGATGAAATAGACCCTGAAATACAAAAAATTGCAGACTCTTGTATTACTGATTTATCAGAAATTAAGGTAGTATGTCAAAAAATGAAAGAGTCTAATATTTATTTCTCATTTGATACAGAAATTGCACAAAGAATGGGTATTAATGAAGATTGGGATGTTTCATTATGTAGAATGTATGTTAATAGATTATCACGGAGTTATATAACTTTACTTAAAACATTAGTTACTTCTATAAAAGATTGTTCTTCTGATTCAACTGAATTTTTATCTATTTGTCAATTTCTTCTTCCAATTGAATTACAATATTCATCACAATTATCAATTTCTTTATTAGAGACGTTGTGCCATAGATTTGATGACGTATTTAATAATCCACAATTTGATCCAATTTATCAATTTGATGATATTAGTGTACGTTCGACATTGTTTGCAGCTTCTCCTAGAGCATTAATAACATTATTATTTTTCCCACAACAACCAGAACCAGATTTTCCTAATAGACTAGCAATTTATTTATCCATTGCATTAGAACCAAATGAATTATGTAAAAAATTAAGACTAGTAGTTGATGGAGAAGATCTTAACAAGAGAAATCTTCAATGTATTGACGCATTATTAAAACATTTAATTCGTATAAATCCAAATTTACCATTAAAAGAAAATATAGGAGATATTATTGAAATTCCTGTAATAAAATCAGAAGTAAAAGTAAAACGATTTTATAATAAGAAAAGTAATGGGAATTGTATTGTAACTAATTCATCAATTTTAAAAAATAAAAAGAAAATTGGAGAATTAACAGATGTTAAATCAAAAATATTAGCAGAACAATTAATGGTATTTGATTCATTAATATTAAATGATATTGAAACATCTGAATGTGTACAAATGAAAGAAAAGCCAACAATTGATTTTTATTGTGAAATAATTGATAACCTTGGAATGTGGGTATCATATTCAATTAAAACAGACACAAATGAAACCAATAGAATGAGGTATTTTATTAAAGTTGCATTAGAATGTTTAAAACATAATTCATTTAATGTAAGTTATGCACTATATACAGGAATATCTCATTTTTCATTAAATAATATATTTAAAAAATTACCTCATAAAAGTATTAAACAATTTGAAGAATTACAAAGAGTATTTGATATTTCTAAAAATTATATTATTTATAGAAATACTTACTCTATTGCTCCTACTCCAAAAATACCTATTTTACCTTTATGGCTTGGTGATATCATTCATGCACATACTGCTTTTTCATCAAATAGAAGTGAAAATGGTTTATTTAGAATGGATGCTTTAAGAACAATTGCTAATGTATTATTATTAGTAAACCATTCACAAAGAGTTGGATTTTTTGGAGAAGATTTAATTATTGATGAAATATTTGCGAAACTATCAATGAAATATCAAATTTAATTTATATTTGTATTCAATTATGATTTAATTTTGTGTTGTTTGTGTTAATGGTATTGTTTTTACTTTCTTTGCTAATTCAGCAATAGAAGGTCGTTCTACTCTATCTGAATTCCATAAATCACAAACTAATTGAGCAAATTCAGGATTCATTCCATTTGGAATTTCATTCATATCAAAAATACGATCATTTGTTGATTGCATTTGAGAAAGTTCATGTGGAGTAACTTTAAATGTATCAGTTATTTGTTCACCATAATACATCATAACAAAAACATGTGCTAATGAAAAAATATCCATTGGATAATCAGCTTTCATAGTTGAATTAAATGCTATTGGATCTGTAAAATAATTATATTTTCCTTTTTGATCAAATTTAACTGCTCCTTGTGCATCTGCTTTAATAATTTGTGAACAACCACATAATTTAATATGAGGACCTTGTGATAATTTAGTTGATGCAACAAGAATAGAAGATGGATTTAATTGACGATAAATAAAATGGAAAGAATGTAACATTGAAATAGCTGTTACAATTTCAGTTAACATTTTTCTTTTTAATTTAGGAGAAATAACTTGTTGATCAAGAAAATGATCAATTGTTCCTAATGGATAATATTCTAATACAATACATGATAATTTATGTGAAATAGCTTTACCATAATATTTAGAAGCAAGTTGTTGTTCATTTAAAATTTGAAGAAATTTAATTTCTGAACGTAGTTGAAGATCTGGATTTTCTGCTTTTGTAAATGTTTTAATAAAGATTTGTTTTTGTTTCCACATTAATGAATAACATTGTCCAATATTAATTTCTGATGGTGTAGTATTTTCTAAATCAAATTCATCTCCATCAATATATTCACTCTCTTGTGCTTCAGCACGAACATCAATATTTGACGTATACATCTTTTCTTGATGTCTAATTGTTACAAACAATTCTGCATTTACACGGCATGAACATTTTAATTTAATTTGTGCAATAATATTTACTTGTGTTCCTGGTGCAATAGTACCTTCTATTGGATCTAAAAGAATTTCATATTTTGGATTTTTAATTTCTTTTACTGAAAAATTCCATGGAGAATTTCTCATATTAACAATACTAAATTCATCAGTATATGGAACTCTTACTTTTAATTTTTCAAATGAACCTCCAAATAATAACGTGTTCTTTGATAACTCCAATGGAAATGATGGTGTAGATGAAAAATATCTTCTTTCTGGAATCTTTGTATATACGTCCCCTCGTTGTCTGAATATAGCACGTCTTCTTCTTTTTGTAGAACGATCAGTATTATCAGATGATGTATCTGTAGAAGTATTTGTATCTGTATCTGTCATTGATGATGTAGTAGAATGATCTGATTTAGTTAACAAATCAATAGATGGTGGAGTACCTGTATTTCCTGATTTCTTTGCTCTTTCATCAGAAGACGATGATGACGTATGAGTTGATATATTGGATGTATTAGATGTAGCGTCTTCTCTTAATAACCTATATTTCTTTGCATATGTTAAATATGCTGCATAAAGTAATATACAAAGAATACAAAAAGCAAATAACACACCCGTAATAATATCCATTGTTAATTCTGATGTGTATGTATCTTTAATACATTTTGAATTCGAATATTTATAATTCTGAGAACTATCACAGGTACATTCTTCAGTACATCCTTCTCCTCCATCACATTCTTCTCCTTCATCTATTACAAAGTTTCCACAAAGTGCAGTACAGTAAGGATAATTAATATAACCTTTTGCACATGAAGAACATCCATCTTCTGAATTAAATCCACCAAAACATTCTGACATACAACTACCATCAGGTCTACATGTTGGACAACCAACTCCACACACATCAAGGTGATCTTTATCACAAAAGACACTGGAAATGAAACAAAAAATTAAAGTTAAGAATAACATCTTTTCCTATTTGACAATTTCAAGTTATTTTTTTCTTTTCCTGATTTTTTAATAACATTTTATTATTTTTTTGTTATAAAAAACCCTAAAAAAAAAAAATAACATAAAAAAAAAAGAGAAAGAGAAAGAAAAGATGAGTGAAACATATAGATATCTTGAAGAACTCAGTAGAATTGTTAAAGTAGATGAAGAAAATAGAGAAAGTATTATTTGGAATAGTGTTGAAGGGATTAAAGGAGAAGAAGATAGTATATTTTGTAATAAAAAAGGATCATTTTTAGTAGAAGAATTTGTGGGGATGTATGGAAGAGAAGAATTGGATGAAATGATGAAAAGTATTGGGAATGAGAAATATTACATAATAATAAATGATGCCATGGGATCAAGAGTAATAGAAAGTATTTATAAAAGATATTTAATGATAATTGGAACAATGAAAGAAAAAGAAATAGAAGAGAGTAATAAAATAATAACAGAACCAATATATAAAATAATAAAAGAAGAAGAAAAGAGAATAAAATGGA
>NW_001855034.1:0-1498 GCF_000209125.1 Entamoeba dispar SAW760
GTTTAGTATTAATTCAATAAGATGTTGGTTATAATACAACTCAATAAAGTAATTTTCATAAACTTGGTTCTGAATTGATAAATAATAAATTGTAATGACAGTATTAATTGAATTAAGTGAACCAAGAATTTTATTCCTATTTTTAATATTAGATGAAATGAAAACAAAAAAAGAGAGTAGTACTATTTCATATTATTTGATTTAATTATTTCTATCTTCTAATCAATAAAAAGTAAAATAAAAGAAGAAGAAAAACATTATTTAATAATGAAGGATGCATTTTTTCTTTTTTATTCAATTTAGTGTAATTTTGTTTGTTTTAATATTTAGTTAATATCATTAAGAACCTTTTTATTAATTTTCTTTTAAAGTTCTATTTTGATGTTTTCATAAAACTAATCTTGATTTTTGTTTAAAATAAAATTAATAAAAAGATACTATTAATATTACTATAATTATCAAATCTACACAAATTTTAGTTTTGGTATTCATGTTAAGTTCTACTTGATTAAATGGAAAGGGTTATCTTGAAAATCATAAAAAAGAGGTTACATAATGACAGACCATACCACGTCATAAAACCTCTAACACACTTCTATAAAGTGAAAACCTAATCACTTTATCTTGTCATTATATTTTTCAATGCTATGCATATTGACTATCAATACCTTTGTTTTATTAATCCCTTTTAAGTTCTTAGTTTATGACTTCATTTTTTGTTAGTAACTTAAATGAACTAGTACTCTCTCAATGCAATTGTTGTTATGCCTTTGCTGTCTGATTTTCATTTGACACCAAACACTTTGGTTTCTTAAAGTATTGTTTATGACTTGTTTAGTATTCTGCTATTTCTTTTAATAAGACTTGTTAAGATAAGAATAGAACTTCATCATATTTTTTCTCTTAAACAACAAGTTTAATAATACTAGTTATTAAAAAGGTTTTAGAGAAAAGATGAATTTAGTTTCACAAAGAAATAAGATTCTTTCCATGGGTTTTGTTTGTGTTGAAAACTAAATACTTGTTATTTTGTATTTTAATTTCAACAAAACTCTTGAAATACCTGAAGTTTTTACTGTCTGAGTAATTTTAGTATTGTTGCTTTGATGTAGTGTACTTGGTTTTAGACGTTATACTATTTGGGAAATGACTTAATAATAGATGGTCTTTTAGGACTAAAAGTAGTATCTCAGAAAAGTCAACGATGTTGTTATTATGATAGTTAAAGAGTTGTAGTCTCAAAAAATACTCCTCTTGAACAGGGTTTTATAAAGTGATAATGGTACCTGGTATTGTTATGTTAAAAAATATACCTTAAATTTGTTTTTAGTACTTTCCTTTCGTTATAAGAAAAACTAACAAGTTTTTCATAGACTATTATTAAAATATATTTCAGAAACTAGTTGTTAAGATTGTATTTGATAGTGACTTGATTTATTTTAAAAATGAAGAGTTTGGTCTCTTGGATGGTCCTTTTATAAAAGTCTGTTAGAGTCAA
>NW_001855034.1:1598-4540 GCF_000209125.1 Entamoeba dispar SAW760
AGAAATAATTGATTTTTTACATTATTTATTATTTTTAGGAATCTTTCATTTTTTTTAATCAATTTTTATAATTTAATTTATTTATAAGAGTGCACAAAAAGATATTTTCTTATTTATATCTCTTTTTAATTTGAAAGATGAATGTATTATAATTATTGATTATATATTTGAATTTTAATTTGAGGTTATATTAATTCTTTTATTTTTCTTTTTCTATGAGAAATAACTTTTGATAAATGATATTTAGATGATAAAATATTAAATTTTTATTGAGTTTATATTCTTTCAAATAGAAACTAGAAGCATTGAAGTCATCCATTTAAATATATTTGTTCAATAGATTTCAAATAAAGTTAATACAAATATTTTAATATATACAAGTTCAACTTATTATAAGAAAGAATATAAATTAATTAATAAAAAAAAAGAAATTCATATCTAGTAGAGAGAAATCAAACACAAAAAATTTCAATTCATTTCATCAAAATGAATTTTTGCTATGAAATCTTCTTCTTCAATTGGAACTGCTTCTATTCCTTGATCTGTTTCATACATTTCTAATTCATTTGGAATTTCGTTGAATAATTTTTCTATTTCTTCTAATTTCATAATGACTTTATTCTCAATTCT
This sequence comes from Entamoeba dispar SAW760, assembly GCF_000209125.1. NCBI lineage: Eukaryota > Evosea > Mastigamoebida > Endamoebidae > Entamoeba > Entamoeba dispar. Next base: position 2,229 of record NW_001855034.1, read on the forward strand.
TTCAATTGGAATTTTAATTGTTGATTCTCCTCGAGTAATGATTATTTGATATTGGTCTTCTTCTTTATTAACTTCTCCTTTCATTTGTAATTCTAAAGAACATTGTGCTTTAGAACAATTCTCAAAGAAATCATTTGAATTCATTTCTCCTTTCCTTTTCTTTGGAGTTACTCTTAATAATTGAATATGAGTTTTTACATCATCGACTAAAGAACCTTCTAGTATGTTTGTACTTTTTGCAATAATATCATATTCTCCTAGTTCTGAAAAGGCTTCACCTCTTAAAAATGATTTTTCAATAATATGAAATGTATTTTCTTTTCTTGTACCTTCAAATCTTGTTTGACAATTATGTAAACTAAACCATGTAATAATCCCTTTTACATTTTTATCGTCTTCTATCCACATTTGGAATGTATATTCTTCATTACTTTCAGAATATGTGATTTTTCCTTCAAATACACTTCCTTTCAAATCAAAAATTTCTTCTTTTTGACTTTGACTATCTTCTTCATTCTGTTCATTACTATATGTTCCATCTTCAGTATTTTCTGAATTATACTCATCATCATATTCTTCTCCATCATCTTCACTACTTTGAATGATAGTGATTTTAGTATCATTTGGAGTGTAATGGTATTTGTTTTTAAATCCATTTTCATCTTTCTCAAACTCAGCCACCATCTCATCCACATGAGTAATCCATTTTTGTGTGATTTCGTGTGTGTTGACTTTGACTTTTCCATCAAAACAATCAGAAATCCACTGCGTTTCATATATCTTTGTTCCATTCTTTTTGCAATGTTGAACTATCTCTTTAATTTCTTTATTGAATTGTTCACTGTAATTCATTACTATTTCATCAGCAATGAGGTAGTCATTTGTGATAGTTGCCCCAAGAGACTCAGCTTCAAGACGACAACGTGATTTAGAATATTCTCTTTCTCCATAAAAAAAAATAGTGTCATGAATTAATGTGTCAATAGCTGCATTTTTAACAAGTCGAACACGTTGGGGATTATCTTTCCGGTGTTGTAGTGCACACAGTCCAGTGATATCCTTTGGAAGTTCACCAAACAACCTATAAATTTCTTTAAGATCACTTGTTTCAACATACCTTTCATCATCAACATCAATACGAAAATTATTTCCTGCTTTATCTAGGATGTCGTTTTGTGCTTTTCCGTAATCAACCCAATTAGTATCATCATACCACTTCCACATGTTAAAATAAAGGTTGTTTTGAAGATCTCATTTCTTCTTTTTCTTCATTTTGAGATTAAGAGAGTGGTGTATATAACAAAATATGAGACATACAAGAATTTTATTACTTCAATGAACAAGCAATAAAGATATATATATGTCAAGTTATAGGTTTCTGTAATAACTTCATACCTCTTCAAGTAAGAAGGGATTGGGAAACCACTAATATTACATTTCTATTCTATTGTAATATAATACTGTTGACTTTGGAATAGGATTATGGGAGTAATTATCTAAAAATGAAAGACAAAACAAAAAACAATAAAAATAAAAAAAGTGGAAAAGAATTAATCACTTTCCTGATTTGATATAAATTAATTTCATCTTTTCAAGATTTTAATTTGTTTATTCATTATATATCATGTCAGACCCATTAATGGTAACTTTGTCAGGGATTAGAGGTATTGCACAGAAATCTCTATCAGAGGCTGTGATTATTAAATATGTTAAAGCATTTGTCACAGTTCAAATTAAAGAATATACAAAGAATTCATTGTTTATTCTTGGGAGAGACTCACGTATGAGTGGTCCATGGGCAGAAAAAATAGTTATTAAAGCATTAGAAGAGTGTGGATGTAAAGTACTTAATTGTGGGATTGTCCCAACACCAACTGTACAGGTAATGGTTCAACAACACCAAGCATGTGGAGGAGTAATTATTACATCAAGTCATAATCCTAAACCATGGAATGGATTAAAGTTTGTTGATAGTGATGGATTATTTATTGTACCAAAGAAATGTGTTAAAGTGTTTACATTAGCTGATGAAGGAACTTTTATTCAACAAGAAGGTGGAACAACTCAAACACTTCCAACAGCAATAGATGAACATCTTAATAAAATTTTATCATTACCTTACATAGATGTTGAAGCAATAAAAAAACAACATTTTAAAGTTGCAGTAGACTCAGTTTGTGGTGCTGGAGGACCAATAATGACTGAATTATTAACAAGACTTGGATGTGAAATAATACCTCTTAACATTAAACCAACAGGAGATTTTCCACATATTCCAGAACCACTTCCAGAAAACTTAACAGATTTATGTC
>NW_001855033.1:0-1383 GCF_000209125.1 Entamoeba dispar SAW760
TTTTTCTTCTCTTCTTTTTTATATTATTTCTTTTTTTTATTTGAATATATTTGTTTTTGTATTTTTGTATTTATTTTATTTCTTATTTTTGTGTTTATTTTATTCTTTTTTATCATATTTATTATTTATATATGTTATATTTGATTTTATTAATTATATCATTTAGTATTTTATTAATATAAATATTATGTTTATTATTTTATTATTTATTTATTTTTATTATTTATTTTATCTTTTCTTATTATTCTTTTATTATTTTATGTTTATTATATTTTATTTTTTTATTTCTTTTTCTATCTATTTTTCTATTATTTTTATTTATTATATATATTTCTTTTATTCTTATTCTATTATTATTTATCTTTTTATTTATTTTATTTATTCGATTGTTTAATAAAAAATATATTCAATTTTATTATTTGTTTATTATTATTATTTATTTTTATTTATATATTAATTTGATTATTATATTTGTATTATATCATTTTTATATTTATTATTATTTATATTTTGTATTATTATTTATTTATTATTATCATTTTTATTTTTATTTATCATTTTGTATTATATTATTCATTATTTCATGATTTTAATATTTATTATGAAATCATTTATTAATCATTTCATTTTATAATGATATATTATTTAAATTATTTTGTTATATCACATTGATTATTTAATATTTAATGATAGAAATTAATGATATAAGATTAATATAATAGATATAAATAAAATGATGAATATTGAAACAATCATTTAAAATCAAAAATAAATAATAAGAAATAAGAATATAATATAAATAATAAAGAATAAAGAAAGATAATAAAAGAAATAAATAATAAATATAAATCAAATGATAATAATAAAAACAAATAATAAATAAATGATAAATAAATAAGAATAATCAAAAATATAATAATATTAAAAATTAAAATTAAATCAAAACAAAATAATCAAAACAAGAAATGAAAATATGAGTCAAATGAAAATAAATAAAGAAATAATAAGAATAAAGAAGAATAATAAGAAAGAAAAGAAATATAAATAAACATAATAATAAATTAAAATAAAATAAGAAATGAAAAATATAATAATAATAAATAATAAAAATATGAAAGAATAAAGATAATAATAATATAAAATGATAATATTAAAGAAATTATTAAAATATAAAATAAAGATAAAAGAAAACAATGAAATATAAAATAAATTCATTTTAATATAAATCATTTAAATAATTAAATAATAAAATTATTTTATAATATTGAAATATTTCATAAATATAATAAAAATTAACAAATAAAGATATAGAAGATAAATAAAAGATATAAATAATAAAATAAATAATCAATATATTAAAAGAAAAAAGATATAATATATATA
>NW_001855032.1:0-1820 GCF_000209125.1 Entamoeba dispar SAW760
GTGCACTTTTTATGATTTTAATATAAAGTACTAGGTATCCAATATCGTTCTGTGGATCCTCCAAAAAATAAAGTTTTATCAGAAATGGTGAGGTTGTAGCAGAGATATTAATTCAACAATTTTATTGAAAAAAGGTGCACTTTTTTGATTTTAATAAAAAGTACTAGGTATCCAATATCGTTCTGTGGATCCTCCAAAAAATAAAGTTTTATCAGAAATGGTGAGGTTGTAGCAGAGATATTAATTCAACAAATTTGTTGAAAAAAGGTGCACTTTTTTGATTTTAATAAAAAGTACTAGGTATCCAATATCGTTCTGTGGATCCTCCAAAAAATAAAGTTTTATCAGAAATGGTGAGGTTGTAGCAGAGATATTAATTCAACAAATTTGTTGAAAAAAGGTGCACTTTTTATGATTTTAATATAAAGTACTATATATCAATTATCTTCAAAAGCACTCTGCAAAAAGATAAAAATTATTAATTGTGATCGTCATGTATTTGAGATATTAATTTATTCTATTTTTATCTAAACCAAATGAAAGAAGTTAAATGTCGTCAATTTTAATAAAAAGTACTAAGTATTAATCACATTAATATGCACTCTACAAAAAGATAAAAATTATTAATTCTGGTCGCTTTCTATCTGAGATAATTTTTGACATGTTTCTGTCTAAATTAGACGAAAGAAGTTAAATGCGTCTGATTTTAATAAAAAGTACTAGGTATCTAGTAACTTTATATGGAACCTCCAAAAAATAAAGTTTTATCAGAAATGGTGAGGTTGTAGATGAGATACAAGTTCAACAATTTTATTGAAAAAAGGTGCACTTTTTTGATTTTAATAAAAAGTACTAGGTATCCAATATCGTTCTGTGGATCCTCCAAAAAATAAAGTTTTATCAGAAATGGTGAGGTTGTAGCAGAGATATTAATTCAACAATTTTATTGAAAAAAGGTGCACTTTTTATGATTTTAATAAAAAGTACTAGGTATCCAATATCGTTCTGTGGATCCTCCAAAAAATAAAGTTTTATCAGAAATGGTGAGGTTGTAGCAGAGATATTAATTCAACAATTTTATTGAAAAAAGGTGCACTTTTTTGATTTTAATAAAAAGTACTAGGTATCCAATATCGTTCTGTGGATCCTCCAAAAAATAAAGTTTTATCAGAAATGGTGAGGTTGTAGCAGAGATATTAATTCAACAAATTTGTTGAAAAAAGGTGCACTTTTTTGATTTTAATAAAAAGTACTAGGTATCCAATATCGTTCTGTGGATCCTCCAAAAAATAAAGTTTTATCAGAAATGGTGAGGTTGTAGCAGAGATATTAATTCAACAATTTTATTGAAAAAAGGTGCACTTTTTATGATTTTAATATAAAGTACTAGGTATCCAATATCGTTCTGTGGATCCTCCAAAAAATAAAGTTTTATCAGAAATGGTGAGGTTGTAGCAGAGATATTAATTCAACAAATTTGTTGAAAAAAGGTGCACTTTTTTGATTTTAATATAAAGTACTAGGTATCCAATATCGTTCTGTGGATCCTCCAAAAAATAAAGTTTTATCAGAAATGGTGAGGTTGTAGCAGAGATATTAATTCAACAAATTTGTTGAAAAAAGGTGCACTTTTTATGATTTTAATATAAAGTACTATATATCAATTATCTTCAAAAGCACTCTGCAAAAAGATAAAAATTATTAATTGTGATCGTCATGTATTTGAGATATTAATTTATTCTATTTTTATCTAAACCAAATGAAAGAAGTTAAATGTCGTCAATTTTAATAAAAAGTACTAAGTATTAATCACATAATAT
>NW_001855031.1:0-1051 GCF_000209125.1 Entamoeba dispar SAW760
TATATAAATAAATAAATAAAGAAATATATATATATATATAAATAAAGAAATATATATATAATAGAATATAAAGGTTATAGAAGTTGAAAGGGATTAAAGTAAAGTAATCTAGTCAATAAAAAGACGAGCTTGGCAGGGATCGAACCTGCAATCCCCAGATTCGTAGTCTGATGCGTTTCCATTGCGCCACAAGCCCTATAACATTCATAAAATACTGGGAAGATAAAAAAAGGGATATATAAGTTATATAAATGTTATAAGTTATATAAATGTTATAAGTTATATAAATGATATAAGTTATATAAATGATATAAGTTATATAAATGATATAGATATGATATAGATATAGATATAGATATGATATATAAAAGACATAAGAAAGATAAGATATAAAATAAACAGACTAGGAATAATAATAAAAGTACATAGTCATATAATAATATAATAATATAAGAAAATATATGATAGTCATAGTCATAAGTAAGTAGGATAACGGTAGGTTCATATCAAGTAGGATACACCCGTTCCCATCCGAACACGGAAGTAAAGATGCTTAGAGCCTGATCAGTACCATTATGTTCACACAGATGGGAACGTCAGGTAATCTACCTTTTTGTTTTTATATAGAGAGTTTTTTTTTAAATAAAGGAATAAAGGAATAAAGGAATATAGAAATATAGAAATATAGAAATAAAGGAATATAGAAATAAATACATACATAGATATATAAATAAAGATATATATAAATAAATAAATAAAGAAATATATATATATATATAAATAAAGAAATATATATATAATAGAATATAAAGGTTATAGAAGTTGAAAGGGATTAAAGTAAAGTAATCTAGTCAATAAAAAGACGAGCTTGGGCAGGGATCGAACCTGCAATCCCCAGATTCGTAGTCTGATGCGTTTCCATTGCGCCACAAGCCCTATAACATTCATAAAATACTGGGAAGATAAAAAAAGGGATATATAAGTTATATAAATGTTATAAGTTATATAAATGTATAGTTATATAAATGATATAAGTTATATAAATGATATA
>NW_001855030.1:0-1116 GCF_000209125.1 Entamoeba dispar SAW760
TTTTTCTATTTATCAATATTATTTATCATTTTATCAATATAAATATTATTTTATTTTATTTATATAATTTCATTTCATGATTTATTTTTATTGAATTAAATTCTATTATATTCTCTTCTTTTTCTTATTTATTTTTATTATCTATTATTCTTTTTTGTTTATTTTCAAAAAATAAAAATATTCAACTACAATTTAATTTAATATCAACTTCATTTTATTATAATCAATAAAATCATTTGTTTTTATTATTATATTTATTGTATAATGAAATATGAATAATAAATTAGTTAAATTCTTCATTTATCATTTATTTTATTATTTAATTCTATTATCTCTTTTTTAAACTTATTTATATTCTTTTATATTCTTTATTTCTATTTTTATTTTATTATTTATGTTCATATTAATATCATTTATTTACATTCTATATTATTTAATTTTGATTATAATAATAGAAATAAGAAATCAACAATTAATAATTACATATTGTTAACTATTATATTATTTAACAATTCATTGTTATTATTTATTATTTTCTTTCTTCATATATTTATTTTCTTTTTATATTCATTTATATTTCTTTATTATCATTTCTTTATTTATTCTCTCTTCTTATTCATTTTTATTGAATATTAATTTAAAATTAATTACAAAATCATTTTATAATTTATTATTTCTTTTCTATATTATTTTCATTCTTCTTATTTATCATTAAATATATTTTCTTTTATATTCTTATGTTTTTCATTATCTATTATTAATATTTATTATCATTTTATTATCATTATTCATCATTATCATTTTATTCTATTGATTTGATTCAATAATATTACATCAAATGAGAATAATAATAATATAAAAAGAAATAATAAGAAATTATAAAATTCGATAATAAGAAATAATAATAAAATAATTAAATGAAATATATTCATTTATAAAATACTTGTTTATTTTTTAATCAACATATTATGATATAAAATATAATATAAATATTAATTCTATTCATTTATTTATATATTAATAAATAAATCAATAATTTAATATAAGAATATATTAATATTAATATACATTTATGATATGTATTAAAATCAATTTTCATTAAATTTATTAAAATAT
>NW_001855029.1:0-4919 GCF_000209125.1 Entamoeba dispar SAW760
TGTTGATGTTGTTATTCCATTATTATTTATTTTTAAGTTTTTATTTTTAATAACATTATTTATTTTATTGTTATATATCACATTTTGTTATTTTTGTTATTTTATTAAATCTCATATTTATTATTAAGTTCATTTTATGTTTTTAATAACATTTTAATTAAAATGTTATTATAAAATAACATTTATTTCTTCTTTTTGTTATTTATTTTTATATCTTCTTTCTGTTCTTTTTTTTTTTATCTTCTTTTTCATACAACTAACATAATATTTGATACTTTCTTTTTATTTCTTTTCTTAGTTTTTGGTTAAAGATAGCATAACAAAGGCATCACACATAATATTAAAAGAATTAAAGCATTGATTCATAATTATCATCTGATTATAATATTACTATTGGTTAAAAAACGGGAACCAAAATAAGCGAAGAAATTATGCATTTAAATAAAATGCTCAAATGAAAATAGTGTAATATATTTTTTGAATATTAGATTATTCTATTTTCTATTATTTTCTCTTAAAAAAATTAAAATATAAAATAAAATAAAAAGTAGGTAAAATACAAATTCTATAACAATCAGTTGACATTTTGTAACTTCTTGTTGTATTGAGTATGATGTATCTTGAATTGTTGAGTACTTTCATTCATAAATATGTTCATTTTATATTATTCTTTATTTCATTTCATTTACCTTCAATTCTATTTTAATGTGAAAATATCATTATGAAAAATAATAAAGAAGAGTATTATGTTAATTCAAATTTATAATGTTATTTATGAATAATAATGATTATATAAATATGAATATCAATCGTATTGTTATTAATGAGTAAATATGTTACGTTTCATTTATCACATTGATGAGATGTCATAATGATATATTAATAGATGTTATTATTTATTTATTTAAATGATATAATTATTGATATGAAAATTAAATTATATCACAGATGATTATCAATGATGAATGATGATAATATACAATGTAAATTATTTATATTATCATATCAAACAAGAGATAAATGATGAAATAAATAAAAAGATAATAAATAACAAGTTTCAATGAAATGATGATATGATAATAACAAATTGAATAATTTAAACATCAACACAATAATACAGAATGAAGAATGACTATTTAATATGTAATATAAATTAAACATTTATAAATAATAATAATGAATTTAATGTTCATCTTCAACTTTCATTCATGATAATAACTCATTAATTTTATCATTAATCATTATATTTACTTTCTTATTATTTTCTTTATTCTTTCTTTTATCATTTTCTTTTTATATTTATTTTATTTCAATTTCAATTTCATCAACAGATATAATCATTTAATACAGAAATCGAAGTAGAAAGATATAACTAATAATTTACAAATATCTTCTTCTCATATTTAATCACAAATATTTTCATCTAATAATATTTTCTACTATTTTTACCTTTTAAACATTTAACAAGAAATATTTTGCAACATGATAATTCATTTCAATGAACTATCAAACATAAACACCATGTTTTAATCAAACAATGAATACATTCATTACATTTAGACAACAATTATGAAATAATTAACAACATCACAAATCATTATAATAATATAATGATGAATACGAATAAAATGCATAATTTCGTGACCGTTACTACTCATTTTATTGTTATTTCATTCATTCTTTTCTTTGAACCTGAATACCTATACCTTGGTTGCTTTTCTTTAAAGATTCATTACTCAATAGTCATGACAACAAAATTTGATGTATACTCTGCACCAATAAAAGGATCTGAAGATAAAATTAATAAAATATAAATAAAATGTTATAATAGTAGAACCAAAAAAAAAAGAAAAACAGTCTTTAATTCCTTTATAATGAGAAATCATTATTATTATAATATTATACTATTTACAGTTATTATATTAATGTTAAGTATACCTTACCTCCACCTTGTATCAAAAGAAGGTAATCAATTGGTTTGTTTAGAATTGCTATATTTGAATTTTTCTGTTGTGTTATGTCTCAAATTATTTTTTTACTACTTTTCTTAAGAAATTTCAGTTAAAATAAAACGAATTTTCAAAAAGAAAGAAAAATAAATATGACCAATAAATTGTCATTAAAAGCTTAACTTAATATTTTATTATAGCACACCATGACTGAAACAGCTATTGCCTCATTAAAAAACAGTCAAAGAACAATCATTACAACTATTAAAAAATTGAAATTAGCAACAAAGAATAACGATGAAAAGTTATATGACTTACAATATAAAATGCTTGAAGACCAAATTAACCAATTTAATAAAACAATTCAAGAAATTAAACAATTTAAAAATGAAAGCGATGAATTAGAAAAAAGAATTGAAGGATTTGAAGAATGGATTTATTCAATTCATTCTTCTGTTCCACCTGCTCCAGTTGTAAGTGGAAATGAGTCATCCCCATTGATAAATAAAGATGAAGTTTATTTACAACAAGAGAGTGAGTCAGCCTTAGCAATTCATCAAGAGAATACAGAACAAATTAAAACCATTGTTGATAAACAAAAAGAATTACACCAAGCATTTTTACAATTAAATGGGATGGTTCAAATCCAACAAACTCAAATAGATTCAATTGAACATAATGCAATAACAACAGACAAAAAAGTAAATGAAGGAAATAAAGAAATAGATACTGCTGAAAAATATCAAAGAAAATCATCAAAAAAATTAAAAATTATTCTTCTAGTTTCATTAATTATTGTTTTAATATTAGCATTAATTATTGGTATTGTTTTATACATCAAATTGAGTTAATTTATTTTTATTGTCTTTTGATTTAAAACAGTTATGATAAGTTAAAAAATAGTAAAAATGAAAGAGTTAATCATCAGACCATGATTCAGAGTCATCTTCAATAGGATCAAATGTATCTCTTTTTTCATTCATCCTGTCAAAAACGCGATCAAAAATTGCAGCGTTTCTTTTCTCTTCTTCTTCCTTTTCAATTCTTTTTCTTTCTTGTTCATAAGAGTATTTAGCACGTTCATTCTCAGCTGGTGCTTCAGACAATTTCTTCATTCCTTCAGGTTGAAGACTAATATAAGGGATATCCTTTTGAACTCCATTCATCCATTCTTCAATAGTATAAATAGCTTCATTCTTTCTTGTCTCAGGATAAATGTCATCTTGGAAATATTCAAGCCTTACTCGTGGAACATAAACAGAAGTTTGGCTTATTGCTGATGGTGGTTCTCCGTTTAATAAAACCAAATGCATAATTTCAGCTTTTTTAATATCACAATATTGTTTGTGGAATTTATCAAATCCATAAACTACATCATTAAAAGTAGAAATATTTAATGGATGAACAAATGGTGGTTCATCAGTTATTTCAAAACAATGCATTGTTTTAGCTCCTCTTCCAATTAAATAACAAACATTAAGATCTTCATCATAAATTGGTGTTAAAATCGCTGACTCAGTATCAATGACAGTATTATTAATAATTTTCATATTATCCTTAATGTCTATTAATGAATAACCTCTTTGTGACATTTTATTAAATCCAACAATAAATAACTTCTCAATTCTACCACACCAACTAACTAAAAATCCTTTTCCTCCATTTTGTGGTACTTCACATTGATTTTCAATATTTCCATTACGACAGTTTATAATTCTGACAATATGATCTTTGCATGAAACAGCAATTCTTTCACCATCCCAACTAAAACTAATATTATTAATATTATCTCCGAATCCAATAACATCAAAGAGGGATTCTCCTTTTTCAATATCCCAGATTTTTAAACATGGTTCTGTCCCAATAGAAATAACACAGTTCTTTATAAATGGATTAACGTATAATCCATTAATCTTTCTATTATGTGCTTGAATTTCTTTTATTTTAGTAGCTCCTTCAGGAGCAATTGAGAAAACTTTTATTTTACCATCTTCTCCTCCTATATAAAGAATGTTATCATCAAATGGATCAAAAGTAAAGTCATTGATATTTCCACCATTATCACAAAATATTGGATCAATCATTTTACCTGATTTTTCTAAAGGCCAAACAGCAACTTTACCAATACCAATCCAAGGAATACCAACCCATTTGGTATTTACTTTAATTAATGACTGTGAATTATTAGTATTAACTTTACAATCAATAATATTAGTATTTTTATTAAACGCCCTTGTATTAATGTGTCTAAAATGAGTTGAACGAATAATTTTTGGTGCTTTATGTACAACTCTATTCTTCTCTTCTTCAACTCGTTTTAACTCTTCTTCTTTTTCTTTTTTCTCGCGTTCTTCTTTTTCTTTCTTTTCTTTTTCAATTCTTTTTTGTTCTTTAACATCTTCAGGTTCATATGCAGCATCAAGAGCTCCTTTACTATCAAAGATACATTCTAAATTAATTTCTTTTGGTTTCTTATTTTCTCCTTTCATGAATTCTTCAACAGTTTGATTAGTACCTACCCAAATACTTTCTGGATACAAGTCACCTTGATATTTTGTTGATGCTCTACGAATAACATATGACCCATTTTTACTGACTTTATTATTTCCTACTCTTAATAATGTATTAATTTCACAATCACGAACATGAACTGCTCTTTTTGGTAATAAAGTAATTCCTTTTAAAGACTCTCCTACATTTTGTTGAGTTAATTCAGAAATATAATTTTTATTTTTTGAATCAAATTCATAGACTTTAACAATACTATCTCCTCTTCCACAAAGATAAATCAATGATGTGTCTATATCTACTACCGGTTTACAAATAGAACTGCTCGATGGGAATGGTTTAATACAACATGGTTTATCTTGTCTTAAATCAAATATACCAAATTGTCTATTTTGCATTCTATCAAAACCAACAGTAAATATAAATGGATCATTCTTACTAACAAACCTTCCACATGATAAT
>NW_001855029.1:5019-61157 GCF_000209125.1 Entamoeba dispar SAW760
TAGTGTATTTGCTCCATCAATGAACTCATCTTCCACTTTTCTAAATGATTGAATGATTCTCGATTCGTAACATCAAAACATAATACACAACAATCACTCCCTCGATAGAATGTAGTGACAACACAACTATATCTTTCGTGTCCAGCAGTATCCCAAATTTGAAGAGTGTACTGTGCTCCATTGACAGTAACTGGTTTAATCAGAAAATCACTACCAATTGTTGCTTTATATACATCAGAAAATTGGTTATTGACGTATCTATTGATAAGTGATGTTTTCCCAACACCACTATCTCCAATGAGAATTGCCTTAAATAATGCTGGTCTTCCTGCCATCTGTCTTCTTTTGAATAACAAATTGTAGATGGTTTTTCATTTACTCCTTCCAGAATAGAGGGTTTTGCCACATCATCAACTTTTTATCCGGAAATTTCTCTCTCAATTTCTTAGTACAATTAGTGTCATTAAATCAATAAGTGTGTAATATATAACAAAATTATAATTTACACTAAAAACTAAATACAAATATTTATATTATTGTTTGGTTTGAATGACACTTGTTTATATCAAATAAACAGTGGGTGATATTCAAATAAACTTGTTCTTCTAATAAACAAAAAACAAACAAAAGAGAGAGAAATCAAGAAATAAAATCTAATCAATTATGGTATTATAGAGATTTAGTTTTTGCTATACTTAGAAGTAAACAACTCTAGTTCATTCTATTAAACCTTTTAATAATAGTGGTGATTCAGTTGTAAGAGGTTTGGAGTTCAGGAGAATTAGTTTCTCAAAAAATAACCATTCATATAAAAAGGTATAAAAATAACTTACTATAAATCATTTTTTTAGTTGTTTGTTCTCTCTATTTTTAAGATGTCTTGAAAAGAATTTGTTTTGTTTCTTGTATGTCTTCTTTTTCTAATAGAAAATGATGTAAATTGAATGGTGTAAATAAGTTTTATCTTTGTTTCAATTATTAATAATCTTTATATCATTTCTTTATATTTAAATTATGTTATTTTCAATACGCTTATTAAATCTTTTGTTTTTTTTATAACTTGATTATCTATCATAGATAAAATAAAACTTTGTTTAGTTTTTATACTAATTCTTATTTCATTTTTGTGTTTATTTAACTTTCATTCTTTGAATTATTCATTTTTCTTTTTTTATATTTCTTTTAATATGTTTGTTATTGTTATTTTAATTAAGTTATTTTGTTTTTAGTATTACTATTCTTTACATATCGTTAAAATGTAATATATTTCTTCATCAATAATACTCATTATTATTATTATCTTTTGATAAAATCAAATATCATATGATAAATTAAAACTAAATAATTAATCTATATGATTTTAAATTAATGAATAAAACTTATATATTTTAACAAATATTATTCAATATTCATAATTCAATGATGAAACAATTATCATTATCAAATAAACTCATGATTAACATTTCTTCATTTTCTAATATTTCTAGTGAAATAATAACAGAATAAACAAATTAATTTATCATCTCTTCTTGAAATAAACTTTATTGTTTATTTTAAATGTGTTTTAAATGAGAATAGCATGATCTAGTTGATATTATAAATATCATAGTTAACTTAATAATTAATAACAATAACTCATTATTATTCAGATAATGATAATATATTATTATAAAACAAATCATATAATTAATTAGAGTTGTTAATTAATGATACTTTTGTTTATTTGATATCATTTTATATTTAATTACAATTTATATTGTTTGAATTAATGTTTATTTCAACTTATTCATTACTTATCTTTGAATGATTTATTTTAATATTAGATTTTATTTATATTTAATTTATTTAATAATTATTAAATAATATCTTTAAATGTAATTGTAATGTAGTGTTCTTCTTTTATTATTATGTTATAATTTCAATATTATGTTTCATATATATAATTTATTGATTATTAATATTATAATGTCTCTAGTTATAATTTCTAGTTTATTAACATAATTAATTGTACAATGAATATAGTTTGTTTTAATATTAGTTAGTTTTCATTTTTTATTTGTAAATATTTGATTTCATTATTCAAATGAATATTTATTCCGAGGTAATGAATATTTTGATTTTGGTTCAATTAATCTTATTACATTTATCACATATATTATTCTATATTTTAACACATTCAATAAAACTTGTTTCTCTATTTCATATTCATTTAAAACAATTTTTAATTCATTTTTATATGTCCATACAGAAAATCTTATATTTATGTTATATCAATGTCAATTCAGTGATATTTATTATTAAAACACTACATCATTTTATTATATTTCTTGTTTTTTTTTTACAAATTTAATTATTTTGTATGTTATAGTTGTATTATATTTATTGTTAGTGTTTATTCAAATATTCAAGTTATGAACTAGTTATAAAACTATTCATTCTATACAGTTGAACTGTATTATTATATTCTAATTATCTATATAAATTAATCTTATTATTTCTATTATAAGTTATTATCTAATAATAACATGTTATTTCATATTCTTATTTGTTTGTGCTTTGTTCATAGTCTTTTCTAGTTGTTAATTTTATTTAAATTTATACCTCTCTTCATTATATTGTTCTATCTTAAGTTTGTTATTAAACACACTTTTATTGTAAAGTGTTGTATTACAATTTAAATAGTTAGTATTTGTAGTAAATGATTGTTGTTTCATTATTCTCTTTGTTTATAAAAACAGAATGATGATTTGGTTAGATTTTATGTATTTATATCTGAATTACTTGTATTTATTTAAAATTCAAATTATTAATAATATCTTCATTTGTTGATAAACACATTACAGTTTCTTGTTATTTTGTTATATTATTTGTATTATTACTGTTCATTAATGATACAATGTATTTGATATATTTTCTATTAAATCAGTTTTATTGAAAAATTGATGACTATTATGATTAAAGAAAAGTGAGATGAGGTAATAATTTAATTATTGTATTTTGAAATAAATAGTTAAAATATTTTTGATTGATTTTCAAATTATTATTTATTCTGTCATTTTTACTTATCATTTTATTCCTTCTTTATTTAATTAATACAACATTTCATAAACTTTAATATTACAGTGTCAATGATAATTGTTGTATTATTTTCATTAAAATTAGATTTTCATAACCATTTCATAAATATTGTTAAATTTCAGAAATTGAACTTGTTGAGTTATTATTTTATTCATCTTTTCTTTTATCTTTCATTATTTCTTTATTTGACTTTATTTTCATTTATTCTGTTTTCATTTAATCAATTTATTTTCATTTTATTTTTTTTGATGTAATAACAATATTCCACCATTGAACTAATCATAATGAATATTTAAAATATACCATGATAATAGTCTTCTTTAAAACATAAAACAACTTCAATAATTTCAATGAAATGAGTTTTCAATAACATAATAGATGCAATTATCAATATTTAATTCACAAGAAAAGATGTATAAGTTCTTTACCAAATATATTCTGTTAATGAAAATAAAAATAATCTTATTAATTAACATTATTTAATAGAACTCACATAACTTCACTATCAATTTATCATAAAATTTTATCTCATCTTTACAAACTAATGTTTGTTAAAGTACATAACAATAGATAATTTTATCTTTGTTTTTAATATTAGAATATCGAATTAAATAATCAATAACTTTTAATATGTTTAGTCCTTTAGTTGGTTGTTGATGTAATATACCTCACTTCCCCCTTTCTAAAATGGTATGAATTTTTATGGTATTAATTTAACCAAGATCACTAAAAATGAATTACTCTTAGTCTTCATATTAATCTTTGGAAAAAAATCAACATTTTTATTCCTTTTCTATTTTTTTATTTTAATTCAATACATCTAACTCTGAATATTTTATATAATTAGTTATTTGATACTCTATACTAAGACTATGTACTAACTAATTGAGCATACTAATAAGAAAATATATCCATTTTTAACAATTTGATAAAATAACTCAGTTCAACATTTTAAGTTTGGGGTAGGTTCCATAGAAAGAGGATTATTTGAAGGACAGTTAAAGAATAAATTTGTGGCATATGTTTAGAAAGTTTTGAATTGAAAAAGTAACAAGTCTAGAGTCTTTAAAATTTCGTTTTTTTGTTTGAAAAAAAGAAAATTTAATTGACTGAAGTCTGATTAATGAGTTTTTCTTTAGAAAATGACATTTAGTAGGTATATTTCTGCAATATAGTGCCTTTGTTTCAAACTCTTTAAAGGGTTAACAAAAACGTAATAATAAGAAAAGGAATTAATAAGAAAAACAAAAAGTATATTATGGTGTGACTAAATAGAAGGTGGGATATAAACATCTGGATCTTCTTTCATGTCACAATTCAAATTTAAATGCACTTTTGTTGGTAATGAGTAACAGTTAGATTGGGTTGAAGAGGATCTTACATGGTACAATGACGTTTCTGACAATTGAATTGTTTCACTTATTCTTGGTTTAATAAATTGATACGTAGTAGGGTAAGTGTTCCCTTGTTTTTTAATTTCACTTATTCTTTGTCTTTGTTGGTACTTATTTTTTCGAGGTTTTGTTTCATGGATTTGCTTTTCTTCAAATTCAATGTCTGAAAGATCAGGAAGGTTTTCAACTATTGGAGTTGGAGAAATAGCAAAATTATCTTTTTGAGGTACCTCAGTGAGAACTTCATCGTCAATGTCACCAAAACTAAGTCTTTTGGTTGGAACAACCATTGTGTGTTGGTGTTTCAAAACTGGTTGAACAATTGGATAACTGTTTGTTTTACATGAAACTAAAGAAGAAGATTGTTGCTGTTTTGTTAGGAAACTTTTACTTGAATTTTCTCTTGACATTGGTATGCAATCTGTTTTGGTGTGAATAAGTGAAGATTCAATAGTTTTTCTTGAAGGGATTGAGACAATAATACTAGGTTTTTTTTGTAACACTAATTGAGTTGTTTTTCTTGGAACGGTATTGACTCCTTTTACTGGCTGTACTTCTTCTCTTTCTTTGAGCTCTTGAGATGATATGATAGTATCTTGGTCAAAATCTGTTGTGTCTTGTTGACTTAATTGGACTTTGTCTTTTCGGATACGATAACAATCACTTAATGCTTGGACAATCCCAAAACGTTCTTCTTTCATTTTTTGTATTGGCTCTTCAGAGATTTTAGCATTATGTTGTGATGAATGACGAAACTGACAATTATTACAATGCATTTGGATAAGGCCAGGACCTTTTACTTTAAATGGATCAGCTATTATTTTCTCTGGTTCATTTCCACCATCTCTTCTTGGTTCAGCTTGTGTAGAAAAAGGGGAATTTCCAAGAAATGTAGACAACGTGTTAGTGTAAGGATGCTGGGAGAGGGGTTGTTTATCTTGACTAGAATGACTGTATTTCTCCATAAATTTCCCAAGGTCATATTCATTGAGATAATCAATGGCAATAACACGAGTAGGTTCCATTCTTTATCACAATTTTTTTTATTTTTCAGTTTTTTCTTTTTTATAATTTGAGTTTTTCATTGAATAGATGAATTTTCAAACACTTAAACACCACTAACATACTTTTCTTATAAATTGAATTTTTCTTAGAATAAAAACTAAGCTATGTGTTGGTAATTATTATAAAAAATAACAAAGATAATATAAAGAATCAACAAATAATTCATTAAATGAAATTAATTAATAATGCATTACCTTACAAAGAGTTACCAAATGAACACAAAAAGTTAGAAAACTATCTTCTTATTAACTCAGTACAAAACTAAACAAAGAGAAACGATAAATAGAGTATAATAAAAAAGAGTTATAAACATAATAAGAAACAAATAAAAATAAATTTGAGTATTTATAATATAAAAGGAAATAAATAAAAATAATACAACATAGTTAATAGTATTATCATTGTTTCTGTAATCCATGAGAAAGCACTGATAAATTTTGTTTAAATAACAAATTTGTTATTATTATTCTGTTATTTCACTATTAGTTATTATGCTTTTATAATCATGTAAAATAATAAGTTAGATCTAACCAATATACTTTTAATAACTGTTAAAAATAAATAGATGGTATATACTATTAGTACTTTTTTATTAATTGAATGAATTAGCTTTATTTAATTTATTTTTAATTAGTTCAATGCAATAAAAATCTTAGACAATGTATTTGAAGTTTACTGATATTTGTATATATTCTGTTTATATTTTGGTAAATTAGTAATTAATTTATAAACTATATATTAAATACTATGAAGAATCAAGTACATTAAGTATTACAACAAATCTATTGAATAGAATTAAAGATAATAAATGAATTGAAAGAAATGTAATAAACATGAAGTACAATATGAACATAAAGATAGACTTTAGATTTAAGAAAAGAATAAAATAACCAAGGATATTATTTCTTATTAATATATAATATAATTAAAGATAATAAAAGATCTAACAACCAACAAATAGTTTGTTGGTTGTTAGAATAGTGTTTTTCACTTTGAAAATATATTTAACATAAAAATAATTTTAACAAATTAAAGTATAAAATTTTCTTTGTGATTAATTTCATACATTATATTTCATAATAGAATTTGTTAGCTTGATGATGTGTTTATTTCATTCACTTTATGGTAATTTACTTAGTCTTCTTTAATTCATTTTATTTTTTTCTCTTTTTGTATAGCTTATTTACCTGTTTTGTATATCCATTGTTTCTTTAATAAGTTATAAACTATTAAAATGATGTGATTTGATTCGTCTATGTTGTATATATAGACTGGAATGTGTTATAAGTTAGTGTTATATAATATTTTTTTTGAAATAAATATCTTGTTACTATTACTATCTTTATTTCTGGTCTTTTCTAGATTACCTTTAATCATTTATTAATAAAAACATTATATTTAATTTATTTTATTTTTATAAATGTTTGTTTAAAAAGGTTAAAAGAATCATATATAAATTCTATTCTTTTTTTCTTATTCTTGTTATATTCTTGATTCAAGTTTATTGAGAAGTGTGGTCGTTTTTGTGAATACTCTTAGTTTAATATAATATTTATACTTGGTTTATTGTACTTTATTTCTTTACTTTTCTCTAACTTCTTTATTAACTATATTATTTATTCTGGCTCGTTTATTCATTTTTATTCATTTTCCCAGAAATTTTAATTAAAGTCATAGACGAGAATAATCTCTACTCACTTTTAATTAATTTAGTATATTATAATCAATATATGAAAAGAGTATATAATATGTTATTTTCATAAATGTTTAATAAATAAACAAAAATAGGTGACATGAATAAACGAAGAAGAATTATGTAAATTGAATTACTAGATAAGAAGTAATATGAAAATAAAAAATAAAAATAAAATTTGAACAATAATACATATCCTCACTGAAAATTAAATGAATAGAGTATAATCGTTAGTAGATAGTAGACTATAAATTATTAATTCAAGAGATGAGAATAAATAAGTAAATAGTATAACAATCAGATATATATATATATATATATAAATAGGTAAGAAACTTTAACTAAAGATAAAAATACAATAATACGAACAAACAATGAAATTAAGATATGACATCTATAAAAATAAAATTTAATAAACATAAATGAAAATTGGTATATAAACATTAATAAAATACTGAGGGTTATTATTCAGATCTAAGTTTAATATTATCTTCTTTAAGTCATTTTATGTTATCTCTGATAATTTTTTTAAGAGTACTGAAAAACTTATTTGATTCTTCATTAATAAACACAAAAACTCTACAATAAAACAACACATTATAAAAAATAACTCAAGACAACTTCTTTCTTATAACAGTTTTCTGAACCAATACTTTCTTAAATTTATTGCTTATTATTTTTGAGTTATAAATTTAACTAACTATGCTCTTCAGAATGTCATTTTTGAGTTATTGTGAGTTGAAAATAAAACCATCTCAAATGATACTTTTAATAATTTGCCTTACCTGAGGTTCTTAAGAAAACAATTCAAATCATTTAATATACTCTAGATAGTTCTCCTCATATAGAATAAGAATTAAACCAATTCTATTTGCTTCACTTTTACTACAAATAGTCAATACTGTTTAAACAAGTTTATTAACTTTCTAATTTAATTGGTTAATGATGTATGTATTCCAATTGAATATAAGAAAGAACCGAGATCAACTTAAAAAACTTTAACAAAACCAAAAAATAAATTATAATTCTTTAACAATAAACAAAATGGTACTATATCTCTTTAATTCCATATTAAATTATTATTCTTTCTAACTTTGTTTAACACAAATTAAAAATTTGTTATTCGTTTTGTTATTTTTCATTTTTAAAAATTTTTCAATGGGAATTGTCAATTACATAACAAGTATACTTTATATCCCTTATGTATTCACCCCATTGGTATTGTTAATATGCTTATTGTCATGTATAATTGTCATTAAATACAAGTCGTTAAGAGATGAAGATGTGATGTTTGTTATTTTTGCAGTTATTATCTGTGTATTGATTAAAACATCAACAATATCAATTCTTGGGACGTACATATCACCTATTAATCAACCAGTATTTATTTATGCCTACTTCTCTATCCAACTCCTAAGACATATGATTTGTTTATTCCAACTGAAATTAGAAGAACAATGTTATTATTCACCAGCAGCTTTTGTTGCAAACTTTTCAACAATAGGATTTATAGTGTTTATGCCAATATACATTATTTTGTTCTGCATATTAATATTTAAGTGTATAAGCCTTGCACCATTAATTACACTGCCAATAACAATACCAGAATTTATTATAATTCCAAATGAAGTTATTTATGTAATTTATAATTATGGATTTATATATAAACGATGCTATGATAATCAATGGAGTAAACGATATATTGAACACTTTTTTACAAAAATACATTTTGACTTTATTACAATAGGATGTTTAATTGTTCATTATATTGTTTTACTTATATATACATGGAGACAACGATTAATGGGAATTTGGATTGGTTTTCAAATACTTAGAGTAGGATTTGCAGGTATTTTTAAGATTAGAACAGTTCAGAAATATTTTAACCATCTTGTAATCACTCTCAAAATTTGTGATTTAAATGAAGGAGAGTGTTCTATTTGTTATTCTTGTTTGAAAAGAAAGTGTGTTGCATTTTCTTGTGGTCATAAATTCCATTATTCTTGTGTGATACCATGGTTACAACATAATTCTGTTTGTCCTCTTTGTAAACAACCCATTCTTCCATTAAAAATTAATTATGAAAAATATATCATGAAACTACCTAAATCAAGTCGTTTTGTTGTGCGTCTTTACCAATTTTTATTTAAACAAAATACTGTTCAAGAACAAATTGGAGCTATTAAAGAAGTATTCCCAATGATTCCTGATGGTATTATTCTTCAAGACTTAGAACGATTTTCAACAACTACTGATGTCATTGCACATTATATAGATCATCCAGAGATGGTTGATGAACACACAAATGCTGTGATTAATGAACAAGAAACACAACATGAATTAGCACCAGATTTTGATATAATGAAAAATCTTGAAGGAATAGAAGAAGATTCTACAGAAAGTAGTGATGAAAATATTAATTTAGAAGAGCTTTATCAAATCAATGAATTAAGAAAACGTAAGTTAATTGAAGATAATTTATAACTCAATTTATTTTTTATTGTTTTGATTACTTCTTTAATAAGTTTTGTAATTCAATCATTCTTTTTACAAGTTGTTCCATTTTAGATAGAACACTTTGTCTATCTCTAAGTAAAATTTCATATGCATTCTTTTCCATTTGTTTTTCATTAATTCTTTTTGTATAAAATTCAATAGCTTTATCAACTTTCTATTTAAACAAATTAGTTATTGTGCATTTACTTATAAAAATAAAAAAACAAACTTTACTAACATAATACTGATCTCCAACATGAACAATAACTCTTCCATTAAATTCAATATCTCCTTTTATCATTAACTAACTATTAAATACTTATTCTTGGTATTAATAAAAATGTAATTTAAAACAAACAGTTTGTGTGAGTGGAACAAATGCATCGGTTGGTATTGTGTTTGGACATTTTAACGTATTTAAAATTGATGTTTTTTCATTATAGTCTTCTAGGTCTGCAGTAACTCTTTTGATATTTGCGTTAATCCAATCAATGTCCTATTACATAAATCTCTCTTTTTATTTCTTTTTATAAAACCCTTCTCATTTTATTCATAAAAATTAACAAACAGCAACAAGTTGTTGGTTTAGTGCAGATAATTCATATCTGTCCATTTGCTCAAGTTTAATTGAATTTCCAATACACTTCATTAAGGATAAAGGAAGAAATAATGAATAATCAGATAATACTAAAAACAAAAATTATAAGTATAATATAAAATATTATAATATATAGTAAAAAAAAACTGAATTTAATCATTTAAAGAGCAACAAGTTTAAGGAATGTTGCTAAATCAATGTCAGATTCCATTGTAATTCCTAAAATAGAGAAAACCTTTTCAACCTCTTCTTTTGTCATTTTATCACCAACGGTAGTTAAGTTATGTGCAAGATCAGAAGCTTTAATTTTACCATCTTTGTCTTGATCAAACACCTCAAAAGCTTTTCTTAATTTTATTTCTCTTGTATCTGGTTTGCTTTGCTCTCTTTCCATAATTAATTCAAATTGTTCAATTTGGAAAGTTTCTCCTTCAATGGCAAATTCCTTAATATATGAATTAACTTCATCTTCAGTTGGGGCACAACCTAAAAGAATAAGCCTTCATCAAAACACAAAAGTGTACATAAACCAATAAACTACTTAACAAACCAAGTGATCTGATTAAAGTCCCTAATTGTTTAACGTCAATCTTTCCATCATAGTCTCTGTCATAAAAGTTAAAACAATCACGAATTTTTTGAGTGTTTGCATTTGGTGCTTCTATTTCCATTGACATGTTTTTCTCTTTTGATTTTAGTTCAGTCCTTCTTTTTTTATTTTTTTTATTTATTATTAATTTATTTATTATTTATTCTTTCAAGATTTTTCTCTTTTTCCAATAGCAAAAATAAATAACATTTTTAAGAAATAATTTTTTATATTTTCAACAAATAAAAACAAAGAAAATATTTTAAATAAAAATAATGAAATATAGAGGATAAAATACATAATGAAAAAAAATAATAAAAAGAATAGTAAAAAGAACTATATAAAAGAAACTATAAAATATAATATTATGATTTTTGAATTACTCTTTTTCATAAGTATTGCTATTGCAGGAACACCAGCCACACGAATGAATTCAGGTTCAATGATGCCATTAAGACCATTTGCAATGAACCAACAAGAGTTAGAAAGACAAATGATGGAAGAACATAATCAAAATTTAAGAAGATTAACAGATAAATATTTACTTGATAAAAGTGTTAAAGGGTCATTAAAGAATGCAAATAAGAGGTTATGGAGAGATATGAGAATTAGTGAAATGGAAGCTAAAATGCAATTTAGAAAACAAATAGCAGAAAGAGGAAATCAACCACAATACAAACAAGTAGCTGAAAAATGGAAAAATCTTGAGATGCAAAGAAAGATGTTTATTAGATATATGAAAAGTAGTAATAAAAATAATGTTGATTATGACTCATTATATTCAATGCCATTTAAAGAAGATATTCGTTTTCCTAAACAAAAACAAATATTTAAAGTTGAAGATGGATTAATGCAAGGTCCAAGTAAAAGTTATAATAAATGGATTAGACCTAATGGTGATATTACTGCTGATAATATTGATACAGATAGAAATTATTGGGCAAATAAATATTTTACAAGACATTAATTCAATTAATTTGTAATTCATCAATTAAAATATTAATTACTCACATAATGTTATTATTAATTCAAATGAATGATCAAAATTATTTTTTATATTAGGATAATGAATATCTACTTTAAAACCTCTTGAATTTAATGATCCATGAATAATACCAATAAGATAAGATAAATACAGTTCTTTAATTTCAATTGGATTATATTTTTCTATTTGAAATGAACTAATTGTTGAAACAAAGTCTGATTGTAAAACTGTTATTGTATATGTTTTCTATTTAATTATTTTTTTTATTTATTCTTTTATTATTTAATTTACAAACATTTGATTCAATATATTTAAGTGTTGGATTATCGAAAAATGGTTTACACCATTGTATTGTTAATAAATATTTAATACTTTCATCAATTTTATTAATTGGTTTTTCAAAATCTGTAAATCTTTCTGTTAGTCTATTTCCAACATCATATCCAATTCTTTTTATTTTTTCTTTACTATCATCAATAGTTTCACTTTCTTTTTGTCTATTCATAACTATTTGCATAAGAAGATATTCAAATGAACTTTGTGCTATTTGATTATTTTTCATTTCTTTTATTAATTTGAAGTTCATCTTTTCTTTTTTTTTTTTTCTTATAAAGAAAATTAAAACATAAAATTTCAAAATTATCTCATTCTTATTTTATCCTGACATATCTTTCTTTCTTCCTCTTAATCTAACTTCATTGAGATGTTGAATAACATCATTAGCTTTATCTCCTGTTTCATAGTATCCTTCTAAAATATATTTAAACTATATTATTTAGTAGATAATCATTATATATTATTATAAGTAACAAACTAAATCTTCTGCTTTATAGTGTGTACATAAAAGTGCTCTTTCTAATACATATAAATCAACAGCCCTATTTTCTATTGTTTCTGACATTATTGTTAATCCAAAGTCAATAATAATAATATCTCTTGTTTGTGTAATCATAAAATTTGAAGTAGTTAAATCTCCATGAATAAATCCTTTTTTATGAATTGTACCAATAAGTTTTCCTAATTTCCCCATTACACAAATAACTTCTTTATTATATTTTTCATTTTTGTACATATCATTAACAAAATTTTTTAATGTTTTTCCTTCAATATATTCCATTATAATATCAAGATTATTACAATATAATACTTTAGGACATGGAATATTTAATTCATTAAATCTTTGAAGTGTTTTGTTTTCATTATTTACTCGTTTCTTATTCATTGATTTATCTAAAGTTGGTTCACGATATGATTTAGCAAATCTATGTTTAATAAGAAAGACACCATTTTGTGTATTTACTTTATATATAACTGCTTCTGCACCTTGACTTAATTTATCTTTTTCATCTAAATGAAGAAGAAGATTTTTAAAATCAAATGAAGATGTTTTAATAGTCATTATTAATTAATTATCTTTTTTGTTTTTAAAGTATTTTAAGTTTTGAAAAACAAAACTTAAAATAAAATATTAATATGACATCATTAGTTATTGTTGGTATTGATCTTGGAACAACTACAATTGAGTGTGCATATTATAATACAAAAAAAAATGAATGTGAATTAGTGAGATTAAACGAAGAAGAAAGAATGCAATCAATTATTTATTTTCATGATGGAGTGATTCTAAAAGATAACATTATTCCAGATGATAAAACTCAAAAAATATCAAACACTAAAAGATTAATTGGTCGTCCTTTTCAACCTTCTTTAGTAAAACAAGAAAAAAGAATGATTAATTATGATATTGTTAAAGATCCAGAAAATGGACTTTGTAGAATCAAATATTATAATGAAAAAACAATTTCACCAACAGAAGTTGCATCTATTTTATATAGTAGAGTAAGAAAAAGTATTATTAATAAATTTAATTCAAAAAATATTAAATGTATTTTAACTGTTCCAGCACAATTTAATGATGAACAACGAAATCAAACAAAAAAAGCAGCATTATCAGCAAAATTAGATGTTATTGATATTTTAAATGAACCAACTGCAGCAGCATATCATTGTAGTAGAACACAAAATTATAACGATGGAGATAAAATCCTTATATTTGATTTTGGAGCAGGTACACTTGATGTTTCTATTGTTGAAATGAAAAATGGAAATTTAAAAGTTATTGGATCAGAGGGAAATAATTATCTTGGTGGAAAAGACATTGATATGAATATTAAATATTTTCTTCAAGAAGAGTGTAAGAAAAAAGAATATACTGAATACTTAAATAATTTAACTGAAGATGAAATTATGGAATTATGTGAAAATGCTAAAATTGAATTATCATCAAAAGAAGAAACAGATATAATATTAAAAAAATTTGAAGAAGATGATGACGATAACTATGGTTATGATGAAGAAGATATTAAAATTACAATTACAAAAGAAGACTTTGAAACAATCAATGAAAGTATTAAAAACAAGTGTACAGAAGTTATCAATAATATTTTAGGTCATTGTAATTGTACTCGATACGATCTTAAGGATGTTATTCTTGTTGGAGGTTCTACTTTTATTCCATTTATTCAAAAACTTGTAGAAAGTTATTGTGTCAATACAAAATTTAAAAGAAAAGCTAGTGCACAGAAAGTTGTTTCATTTGGAGCTGCATTATATGCATATCAACGAATTTCTGGAGCATTTCCAGTTCAAGACATTTGTTCATATTATTACGGAACATCAATTTATGGAACAAAATTTCATTCTTTAGTAGCTAAAGGAACAACACTTCCTGCAGAAGGATCTTCATGTTATAAAACAGTTGAAGATTATCAAACAAAATGTAAATTTGATTTACTTCAAACAAGTGATCCAAAATCTGAAACAGACAACTGTACTAATCTAGGAGTATTTGTAATACCTAATTTACCGAAAAGAAAAGAAGGAGAAGTTAAATTTCGAGTAACTTGTCGAGTTGAATTAGATGGACGAGTTGGATTAAAAGCAGAAATAATTGAACCATTAGATTGTAAAGAAAGAGGACATATACGAGAAATTAAATGTCTAACATATGACAATAATTCTGATGATATAAAGAGAATTCGATCAAACATTGCATCTATAACAGAAGTTAAAGAAAGAAAAAAAGAAATGTTACAAGAATTAAAAGAACAACAAAAAAGATTAAATGATATTACAAAAATTCTTAGTGTTAAATTTCCTGAAGAATATGCAAAATATTCTAATGGAATAACTGAAATTTTAAATTATAAAAGTGATAAATTAGAGACTATTAAAAAGAATATTGAATTCTTTTCAAATCTTATTAAAAAACTTAAACAAGAAAATCAACAAGTTGTTAATATAGAAGAAAATCAACAAGTTGTTGATATAGAAGAAAATCAACAAGTTGTTGATATAGAAGAATTACTCAAAAAATTTAATAATAAACCACTTAAATTAAAACTTAAAAAAATGTTTTTAGACTTACAGAACATCAATTCAATAGATTCACTTAAAATTAAACAAGAATTAATAGAAAAAATTAACAATCTAACACCAGATAGTAAAATTTCAGAATTTACAGAAATACATAATTTTACAGATAGAATTGATAAATTACAATCACAAATGATTGATTAATTGATTTATTCTGGATATTATTTTTGTTTAGGAAAAGAAGGTATAACTTAAACATACTCAAAGAAACAAAAAACATTTACGAATGAACTATATTTTTAATTCACAAAATTCTCAACTATCACAACCACTCTTTTCACAACTTAGTCAAAATACATCTTCTCAAAATACAACACAAATAACTGCTACAGTGAGACCTTCATTACTTCTTGCAAGAAATCAATTAGAACAAAAACAAAAAGAAAAACAAGAAAGAAAACGCATAAAAAAAGAGTTATTGAAAGCAACTCTTAATCAAACAATACAAATGGTAAAAGAACTAAAGAAAAAACGAAAGGCTTTAGAAAAACTACAAAATATTTGTCAATCTTTAGGTGAAGAAATGATTTTATCATATAATGAACAAAGTTCTTTATTAATGAAATTCTTTGATGAATGTTTGTTAATATTTTTATTTATCAAGAACAATGAACTAATTAATAGTACAATTAACTATAGATAAAGCAACAGATATTTCAAAGTAATTGAAAGTGATAATAACTTTGTTTTTATGTAAAATTGTATAGGGTAGAAAATTTATAAGAAAAAAGAAAAATAATAAAAGAAAAACAAAACAACTTCTTTTCATTTCTTTTTTTATGGATTCACATCGTCACAACATTCCTATGTTTCCATCACTAACAAATATATTAACTGATATTCAACAAACAAATGCACCAATTTGGTCTGCTGATGAAACTATTTTATTAGAACAACAAATGGCAACGTTTGTATTTTCATTTTATTTTAAACCAATTAAAAAAAAAAAATTCAATAACCAATAGAATTGATCCATCTGAAGATGAACTTAGAACAGTATTAATGATTGCTCCATGGTTTCCTCATAAATCTATTCAACAAATTTCATTAAGAATGAAATGGATTCGTTCACAAACAGTTTGATAATCTTTTTTTTTTTTAATCAAATTAATAGGATGATAATCAATAATAATATTTTAGAATCAAAGTTGGGATGATTTCTGTAAAACAAATGAAAAGAATCAACAAAAAAGTTATACAGGAATAAATATGAGTGAAACATCTCCAAATGAATGTTCTTCAGGATTTTCATCTTCTTATTCATCAAATCATTCTTCTCCAAAACCACCACAAGAATCACCATTTAGAAAATCATTTAGAACAAGTAAATCAGAAGATTATGTTCGTTCACAACTTCAAAGAGGAACAAGTCAACCACAATCAACATTTCTTGCAAAATCAATGTATACATCATTTTCAAGTAAAAAAGAACCACAAAAAAGTGAACAAGAAAATTATGATATTTCAACATTACTTAAAAATAATGAAGAAATATTAAAAAGAATTGAACAAAATTTAAAATATGAAGATGAATTTGCAAGATATAGTAAAAATGATATTATTCAATTTTGTATAAATTTAAGACTTCTTCTTAGATTAACTGATTCAAAAGCAAAACCAAATAAACTTCCATTTATGCCAATGATATTAAATATATCACCAGATATTGTTACTATTCCTCAAGAAATACAAAATCAAATTCAACAACAAAATTTATCATCATCTCATATATAAAAAAATGATTTTTACTAATAAAAATTTTAATAATATAACAATTCAACAATAAATTTATTTGTTATTTTCATTTCTTAATTTTTCTCTTTCAGCTTTAGTTTCTTCATATGCTTTTTTATATTTTATATATGACTGAAAAAGTTCATCATATTTAACAACCATTTTATTATGTTCTTCAACAAGTTTAAATGCTTTTTTTTCTTTAACTTTCTTTTCATTTTCTTTTTGACTTAAAACAGATTGTAATTCAATATCAATTCGTTCTGTTTCATTTTGAATTGTTTGAATTTGATTTTCTTTCATATTAATTATTTCATTCCTTCTTTCAATTTCTTTAATATATTGTTTATTCTCTGCTTGACTTACTTCATATGAACGAATAACTTTTTCTTTAAGAAATTTTATTTGATTTAATTCTTGTTGAATTTCTACATTTTCATTTGGAATTCCAGTAACAATTCTACTAAAAACATTTTCCATTTCTTTAATTTTATATATTTGTTGTTCAAAAAAATATTTCTTCCATAATTCATTTGCTTCTTCTTGAAATCCTGAAATCATTTGTTGAAGAATTTCTCTGTTAATAATAATTTTAAAGTCATCTTGACTTTGACATAAATTAACCCAGAATTTTGGATTATTTCCTTCAATTTGTTGTTGCTTATAAATTTCGTATTGCATATTTTTTTTTCAAAGTTTTTTTTAATTTTTAATTTAAAACCCTTATTATTTTTTTATATTAAAATTATCTTCTTAATAAATTTTCTTAAATATTAAAAAAACCCCTTTCAAAATTTAATTTTTCAATATCCTTTTTTCACTTAGAAAATAGCAAATTGTTTCTTATCACCAGTTCCTCTTGATGTAAATTTCAATACGTTAAATCTAACTGTTTTGGAAAGTGGTCTACATTGTCCAATAACTACATGATCTCCTTCTTTTAATTGTCTAAATGCTGGTGAACAATGAACTGCAATATTCTTATGTCTCTTTTCATATCTTTGATATTTTGAAACATAATGGAAATAATCTCTTCTAACAATAATTGTTCTTTTCATATGGCATGATTTAACAATTCCTGATAATGTTCTTCCTCTAATAGAAACATCTGATGTAAATGGACATTTCTTATCAATATATGTTCCATTAATTGCTTCAGCTGGTGTAACAAATCCCATTCCAATTTGTTTATGATATCTCTTTATACTTCCAAAGTCAATTTCTCCTTTATCATTTCTTCCATGATGGTGGAACACTTGTTTTTGATAAGCTCTTTCTGTTTGTTCTGCCATGCTGACTAGTGCAATTCTTCTTAGTTCAACCCTGCTTTTTATCCAAACCCTTTTTCTTTTTTTTTTTTTATTCTTTTTTCTTTTTATTTTTTTTATTTATTTATTTTTTTTTTTTTTTTTTTGAAAATTTTCTTTGAATAAAAATATTCAATTTCTTTATTTTCTTTCTCTTTGTTGTGTTAAACAATCACATAGTCCACTTCTCTTTTGAACCATGTTTCCTTTTATCACTCTTAATCTACCAAATATCTTTTTCATTTCTTTTCTTTCTAATTAATGTTCTTCTACTTTTTGTTATTTGGACTAATACAAAATTAGTTTTTTTATTTAAAATGACCTAAAATCAAAAACAAAAGGAGTTTCACTAATAATTAATCCAAGTTCATAATGTCAACCATTCAACAACAACCACCTGAACTTAATGCATATAACGATAAAATGAATCAACTCCAAGAGGTTATGTTAAACAGACAAAGATTATTAACACAAAAAAATGAAAATGATATGGTTAAGAAAGAGCTTGAAATGTTAGAAGATGATGATATCATATATAAATTAGAAGATGGAGAATTAAAAGAAGAAGATCCTCTTGAGGCTGAGATGTGTGTTGATCAACGATTAGAATATCTTGAAAGTGAATTAAAGAAATGTGATACAAAAGAGGCTGATCTTCAAGTTCAAGTTAAAGAATGTCAAAAGAAATTAGCTGCCATCCAGAAGGCTGCAATAACTGGTCAATCAAAATAAATTAAACTTTTTAACTAAGATTTGATATTTTCGTGATTTTTTTTTCTTATATTAAATGATATTATTTAAAACTCTTATTTTTATTAATGTTTTCTCCTCAATTAATTATTTCTGTTTTAGCAAAATTAATGCAAGATATTCTAATAGATGATAAAATTGAATTAACTTATTCTTTTTGTGATTCTTTATGTATTATTTATTTATTCTTTCCAAATATTAAAGAAAATCAAATTCAACCAAAAATTATTAATTATCATGATATTATTATTTCTTTATTTTCTACTTGTTTTTGTTCTTTACAATTTCCAATTGGTAATTATTCTCAACAAAAAATACTTGAATATATTAATCGTTTTATTTATTATTCTTCTTTTATAAGAAAGAATATCTACTTAGATGGTTCTATTATCAATAAATCTTATTTTATATCTTTTTCTGAAGATAATAATTCATTAGAATGGAAAACAGAAGATATAACAATTACTTTATTATTCTCTAAACAATCTAAACCATTAAATTGGATTTTTATCAATAAAGGTTGGTATTATGAAGTATCAAAATCTATTTTTTCATTATTTCCTTTTTTCCATTATCACATGTATTTTAAAGATAATTGTCTCTTGTCTGATTTCACAATTCATTCAATAAATACAATTGTGTTTACATCAAAGAAAATTGATTTATTTGAGAATGTTTATGACTCTGAAAATTTA
Source organism: Entamoeba dispar SAW760 (assembly GCF_000209125.1). Classification (NCBI taxonomy): domain Eukaryota; phylum Evosea; order Mastigamoebida; family Endamoebidae; genus Entamoeba; species Entamoeba dispar. Next base: position 24,839 of record NW_001855029.1, read on the forward strand.
ATTGATACTAACAAAAATTTATTCTTATCAAAGGAATCAACAATGTTATTTCATTATATTTTACAAAAATTCACAATTAATGAAATTTCTTCAATTTGTAACACCAATGAATCTAGAGAAGAGATGAAGTTATGTGAATTGTTTGGAGATTGTATTGAAGAATTAAATGAATATAACCCAATTAGTAGAGATTTAGTAGAGAATTGTTTCATAACTCCAGAACTTCTTCACTCTCAAATTGTTCAAAATATTGCATTTTGTGGAATGACAACAAGAATTGATGCACCTTCTCTTCTTGAAAGAGATAATACTGTTAATAAAGAGATTTAAAATACTTTACTTTATATTCTTTGTTTGTTATATTATAAACTTACTTCATCTTTCAAAGAATAAAAGTTCTTTGATAAGTCAACTAAGACTCTTTTTACTATATTATTAACCTAAATAAATATTTATTAACATAAATGATAGTTGAATTTTTAATAATTATTTTCACAGGTCTTTGTTATTGATATATAACATTGATTAATGATTGTTATTTTACATAATTATACAAAGAAATAATTCAAAGATAAAAACATAAATATATATTTACAATTTATATTAAATCATTTGAGATTTAAATTAATATGATTAAAGTGTTTATTTTCATAACAACATCTTTTATTTTTGATATGGATGAATCTAATAAAAATAGTTTCTTTCAAAGTTAATATAATAGAGTATTTAATCGTTGAAATAAGAGTTATTCTATGTTTAAGTCATAAGAGTAAAATATAACAAGACGTGTTTTTGTTATTTAATATTTAGTTTTAATAGAAAACAATAACTTGTCTCAATAACATTCTTATGAAATTGGACATTTATAGTTAAACAAAAGAGTCAAAAGTATTTATTCATTAATTTTGATATAGTTTTAATCTTTATGATAATAAGTTGATAGTTAAAATAGAATTATCTAATAGAGAGAGTTTCACTATGTTTTATTGATATTATAAATATGAAATAAATAAAAAGAATATTTTAAATCTATTTTGATATATTCTATCTAATTATGTCTTTTTGTGTTCATTTTTAATACTATCCTTAATAAACAATTGTAAAATAAACATTTTATAATAAATAATTCGAAGATAATCAATTCTTTGTTTAAAAATTATTATTTAAACAAAAACTCTTTATTATTCAGAAAAGATATTAATAAAATTATATAAATACTCAGTTAAATGTATATTAAGTATTGTTAATGTTCTTATTAAAAAGATTCAAACTAATTTTGTTTATCTCGTTTAAAAATTGTTGATTCTTTAAATTTTAATTATTATAATAAAAACAATATAAATTAGTTAATTAAATGAAGTGTAAATAATTAACGGATTAACAATGATTTACTAAATTGAAAGATGAACAAAAGAATAAGAATATATAAATATGAAAATAAAGTATTTCAATGAATATTAAATAACATAAAATTATATCTTCAATAAAGAAGAAAATAATATAAAAAAAATATTTAACAGTGAATCTATGATTTATATTTGAAATTAATAAGATATTGAATGTTTAAATCAAATAAAAAATTAGATTAGAACACAAAATAAAAAAAAAGAATCTATATTCTAAACCGTTTCTTAAATATATTAAGAAATAAGTATTTCATTATTCTATACTACCTTATAAAAAAGATAATAAGAATAACTCAGAAAAAGTGTTTAGAGAAGAAATGATTTAAGAAATGAGTATTTTAAAATAAGAATAACAATGGTTTATGAAAACATGAAGTTTTAAAGTTTTGTTATAGAAAAAGAGAAGAAAAGTGATTGAACTTTTTATTGAAAAAAAGGTGATTGTTCAATACAAAAGGATGTTCTCATAGTATTTTCTCAATTAGTTGAGAAGTTCTTGACATAAATAGGTCATAGAATAAATCTTAATATAAAAAGAAAATTAATCAATCTTATTAATCAAAAAAAAATAGAATGAGTAATATTCATGATGTTGTGATTATAGGTTCAGGACCTGCTGCACATACTGCAGCTATTTATTTAGGAAGATCTTCATTAAAACCAGTTATGTATGAAGGATTTATGGCAGGAGGAGTAGCTGCAGGAGGACAATTAACTACAACCACTATAATTGAAAATTTTCCAGGATTTCCAAATGGAATTGATGGAAATGAATTAATGATGAATATGAGAACACAATCAGAAAAGTATGGAACTACTATCATTACAGAAACAATTGACCATGTTGATTTCTCAACACAACCATTTAAATTGTTTACTGAAGAAGGAAAAGAAGTACTTACAAAGTCAGTTATTATTGCAACAGGTGCTACTGCTAAAAGAATGCATGTTCCAGGAGAAGATAAATATTGGCAAAATGGAGTTAGTGCATGTGCAATTTGTGATGGGGCTGTTCCTATTTTCAGAAATAAAGTATTAATGGTAGTTGGAGGAGGAGATGCAGCTATGGAAGAGGCACTTCATTTAACAAAATATGGAAGTAAAGTTATAATTCTTCATCGAAGAGATACATTTAGAGCAAGTAAAACTATGCAAGAACGAGTATTAAATCATCCAAAGATTGAAGTAATATGGAATTCTGAATTAGTTGAGTTAGAAGGAGATGGTGATTTATTAAATGGAGCAAAAATTCATAATCTTATTTCAGGAGAATACAAAGTTGTTCCAGTTGCTGGGTTGTTTTATGCTATTGGACATAGTCCAAATAGTAAATTCTTAGGTGGACAAGTTAAAACTGCTAATGATGGATATATTATTACAGAAGGACCAAAAACTAGTGTTGATGGTGTATTTGCATGTGGGGATGTATGTGATAGAGTATACAGACAAGCTATTGTAGCTGCAGGAAGTGGATGTATGGCAGCTTTAAGTTGTGAAAAATGGCTTCAAACTCATTAACTCAATCTCTTTTTTTTTAATACTCTTCTTTGAAATTTATTCTTTTTTATTAAAGAAATAAACAAGCATTATTTAATGAATCAATTACGTTGAATGAATGTCTGTTTGTTTTACATCACTCTGAAGAGTGAAATTACAGCTGAACCTACAACAACAAATAAGAATATAGCTAAAACTACTGGTCCAACTGCTGCTTTTTCTTCTTTCTTGGCTGGTTTAATTCCTGATGTAAATTTTTTATTTTGAGCATTCAAATGAGCTTGGGCTCCTGACATGAAATTGATTCAATAATAAGATTTTAAAGATTGTTCTTTTCTGTTTGGTGAGGAATTTTTTATTTTTCTTTATTTGTTTTATTTTTGTTCTTTTTAAAATCCTGTTTATTAAAATAATTTAAATTAGATGTATTCTAATTCCTTTAAATAAAAAGTAGATAATTAAGTATTAATAGAAATATTTTCTATTATTACTTGCTCAGCGGAGACTACTAATCCCGTCCCTGAGCTTTAAATGTATTTGTTCTTCAACTGTTGCCTTATTCTTTGCTTCTAGTTGTTGAACGGTGAGAACTTTCTTTTCTCATTTTTGATGTGGAATAGTGTATTTTAGACATCAATTATTTAAATATTCATTATTTAATTTCTTTTTAATTTTGATGGGTTTAAATTTCTTCTTCTTTATTTTATTATTTTAAGGAGAGTATATAATTACTACTTATTGCTTTGGGCTAATATTCTTTTAGCCTCATCCACTTGACCCTTTTCTTTTGATAATCTTTCTTATATTATCAAATATACTTGTATTCTAACAAGTAATAATAACATCTTTATAAATACCCATTCGTTTATTGTCAATGATATTCTGTCATTGTAATTAATAAACACTGCTATTCTTGCAGTACTAGGTAAGATGTTTTTCTAACCAAACGCAACGTCATAACCAGTCCATAACTGGGGGAATCGAAGGATGGAAATATTTTAGGGATCTGTGTGGTTTCTCTGACGTGCTACCTTCGAATCCCCGATGTATTCTAATTCCTTTAAATACAATATCTCGAGATGAATTAATTATTTATTTGAGAATAGCATTATTCAATCTTTTATAAACAGAATTATCACCTATTTATAGTCAACTTATCTTTTATTAAAAAAGTTTAAAAAATCATATGAAAAAGTTTTTAGAGTTAATATTAAAAAGAATGATATTCTAATAACATAATAAAATATTTAATTTTATATATTTCATAAACAGAATAATTTATAATTGATAGTGAGATAAGTGTGTTAATACAGTGATTAGAATAATGGATATAGAATCAGATAAATTTATATTAAGATTATTTTGAACTTGATAAATGAAAATTTAAATGATAATTATTTTATTGTATAGGGCTTTCAAATAATTATCTGTGATTAATAACTAATATCAAATATTAATAACAAAAAATCTAAATAAATTCAATGATAAAATTTATTTTTAGATAGAAAATAATTGACATATTTTTCCAAGAAAATTATTGCATTAAGATATTAGTAGAACCATTTGAAAGTAATAATAAACACTCAATAAAAATTGGTAATATGGCATAGTAATTTATAGAGCTATTTTTTTTGAAAACAATTATATTTTAGAATGAAATAAAATATTAGTGATAGTGTTCAATAGTTAACAGTCAATGACATAATAAAGTGTTTTTTTTTAAATAAATAATTTATAACAATAGTGCTATTAGTTTATGTTATGTAAGATTTTTATATAATATTTTATGTTATAAATTATTGGAATTAATGAGATTTTGAATGTATGAATTAAAATTTAATAATATACTCCTAATTTTCAATTCTTTGTAAAATGTTATATGTTTCATTGATAATAGTTTAGTTCTAAAATAATCTAATTTTAAGAAATATAAACTATTTTTTCATAATTTCTTTTGTTATAATCAATGATTCATAGTATATAACTAAATATAAATTAGCTAAGGTTATACTATATTGATAAGAAATATTTTTTCAATTTTGCAGAATTATAAAATTATGATATAATATTTAATATCACTTATCATTAATACTTAGTTCTTATTTTATTTGTACATTATAAACATTCTTTTATTTGTTAATAATATGCTCTTTTATTCAAAGAGTAATAAATAAACAGGAATTGTGTCATGACATAATAGAGTTTTATTTATATTTTAATTATAGGAGAAGAAAACGTTCAATACTCATCAATAAAACATTTTTATTGTGAGTTTATTAATTAGTTAATTGTCTTACGTATTATTTATTAAATTAAGTAAATAATGAATTTATATATAAAATACAAAAATAATAAATAATTTGATTTTATCAAATACTTCGTTTTGGTTTTATATTATTTATTTTTGTCTATGGTTTATATTTCAATCATTATTTTATTATGCCCCCTTGTTTAAAAACTAATAAGATTAAAAAAATTACCATTTTAAGTAAAAAATAAAGGAAGAAATTTGTTTTAATATTAGAAATTAATTATCAGGTAGAGGCAATTATTAAAAGTGTTATAAGGAGATAATTAATATAATAATAAAATAGAGTAAAACAGATATTATTTTATTACTATGTATTCAACGTAATCTTCTGATGTATTAAAGATTAGTAATTATAGCTAAAAATTTAATTTAGTTTATTATGAGTAATTTTAAAATGATTAATTCACAAATTGTATAAAGGTAGTTTCTTTTATTTTCCAATAAAAGTATTATAAAAGAAACACACCCTTTCAAATAAGCACTCTAGACTTAGATAGATAGTTTGGGTAAACAAAACAGCTAAGTTTGAGATAAAACAAAATAAATAATTTTGTTATATATTACGCAATAATTTAAGAAGAAATTTGATTAGTAATAAAATTAATTATAAAAAAAATTTCTTTACTGTAAATAAAATTCAAGTTATAGTAAAAAATATGAAATAATAAAAGAAGAAGAAAAAAAAGTATAGTTTTAAAGGAGGATGGTAAAAAGAAAAAAATGATTGAAGGTGAACTACAAAGATCAAAAAATGTTTGCTTTTGACGAGAACGGACGACCATTTATCATTGTTCGTGAACAGGAAGAAAAAAAAGAAAATAGATTAAAAGGGGTAGAGGCTACAAAAGCACACATTCTGGCTGCTAAGAGTGTTGCTGATATTTTGAAAACATCACTCGGGCCAAAAGGAATGGATAAAATGATGGTATCACAAGATGGTGACGTTACTGTATCAAATGATGGGGCAACAATTATGCAAGACATGAATGTTGATCATCCAATCGCCAAGTTACTTGTAGAATTATCACAGTCACAGGACTCAGAAATTGGAGATGGAACAACTGGTGTTGTTGTATTTGCTGGTTCATTATTAGAACATTCACTCAAGTTGGTTGAACGAGGAATTCATCCAACAAGAATAGCAACAGGTTATGAAGAAGCAGCTAAAGTTGCTGTTGATGAATTAAAGAAAATTGCAATAGAAAAAGAAAAAATGGACAGAGATTCCATCATTGCTGCATGTGAAGTAGCTCTTGGGAGTAAAATTGTTAATAGATGCAAGAGACATTTAGCTGAAGTATGTGCAGATGCTGTTTTATCTGTTTATGATAAAGAACGTAATGATGTTAATATGGATTTAATTAAATTAGTTAGTAAAGCTGGAGGAAGAATGGAAGACACTGAATTGGTTGATGGGTTGATGTTAGAGAAAGACTTCTCTCATGCACAAATGCCAAAAGCCGTTAAAGATGCAAAGGTCTGTATTTTATCATGTCCATTTGAACCACCAAAAACTAAAACAACAACCAATATGAATGTTACTAGTGTTGAAGCATATAACCAATTGTATCAACAAGAACAAGCATATTTCAGAATGCAAGTTGAAAAGGTAAAAGAAGCAGGGGCAAATGTTGTTCTTTGTCAATGGGGATTTGATGATGAAGCTAATCACTTATTATTATCTAATGGAATTAATGCAGTAAGATGGGTTGGTGGTGTTGAATTAGAGTTATTGGCTATTGCCACAGGTGCAAGAATTGTTCCACGTTTTGAAGAATTAACAAAAGATAAATTAGGAAGTTGTAAATCAATTAGTGAAATGAGTTTTGGAACTATAAAAGAAAAAATGATTAAAGTTGAAGGTTGTCCTAATTCTAATGCTGTTACTATTTTTATTCGTGGTGGTAATAAAATGGTATTGGCTGAAATTGAAAGGTCTATTCATGACGCATTGTGTGTTGCTAGAAACTATTTAAGAGATAATAGAGAGGTGTGTGGTGGTGGAGCTTGTGAAATAAGTATGTCTCTTGCTGTTGCTGAAGCCTCTAAACATTGTAAAACTGTTGAACATCATGCCATGTCTGTTTATGCAGATGCATTATTAGCTGTACCTCATGCATTAGCTGAAAATAGTGGATTAAATGCTATTGAGACTGTGGCTGCTGTTAAACAAATGCAAGTCACAAATAAAAATTCACATTTTGGAATTGATTGTCTTCAAGTTGGAACCAACGATATGACTGAACAAAAAGTATTTGAATCCCTTCATGCTAAAACACAACAAATTTTATTGGCTACTCAAGTAGTAAAAATGATTTTGAAAGTTGATGATGTCATTGGAGCTAATGCACAACAACAACAATAAATGAAATGATTTTTTATCAAATTATTATTCAATTTATTTCTTAATCTCACTTTTTAAATGTCAACGAAATTGGTGAAATACTGTAATACACTACTGAACTGTCTTGAGATACAATTGCTAAAACACACTGAGGAATTATCAATGATAATTGTTCTAGTTCAACCAATGTAATTTCTTTCTCACGTTCTATGACAACAACATTCCCCTCTATTGTAGGAAAGTAATTGATATTTTTTTTTGTTTCCATTCTGGTATAAAGACCTCGTCGGATCAAATCCTGATGACATGCTTCCTGTCTTCCGTATATTAGAAGAGAGTTGTCAGAATAAATTTTTGTCATTTAGTTTCATAGTTTTTCAAAAAATTTAATAAATTTTTTTTATTTTTACTATTTTATAAAAACTTCTCAAGTTAAGAAAGGTTAATAACAGTTGGGATTATCAAATATTTTCAACCACTTCTCCATGTAAAAGTATTTGACCTTATAAGTTATAGAAGAGATGTAAAATATAACTTACTAGGAGTATTTAAATAAAAATATTTTGTTCTAAAAATACTAAGAGTTTATATGAAAAATAATTTTTTTGAATAACGCAACAATATAAAGAGACAAATAAATTCTTATAAGAATGTTTCACACTGAAAAAAAAAGATGACAGTGTAATAGTTCTAAAACGCTAGTTGATTAATTAATAATTACCTCAATGAATAATCTACCACATCACCCCTTTGTTGATGAAAAAAGAAAACATAAACCTCGAAGAAATAGAAAATCATTTATCAAAACAAGAGATCAACAATCTGAACAACAATGTATACTGATTGCGTTGCTTAATTTAAAATTCGATATACTTCTTGAAAAACCACGTAAAATTAACACTGAATCTTTATCTTTTTTTAAAGTCTTAGAGTTGGTTGATGGAAGAAACAGAATTAACCTTAAAACGCTTACTGATAACAGGGTTCAATCACTCATTAAAGAAAACCAAATTAATGGTGTAGATGAAAAAACAATAAAAAGAAGGCAAGAAGTTTATAAAATTATGGAACATATTCATGTTTTGTTAGATATTGCCCAAAGTGTTGGATACAAAATTAAAACAAATTATGGTAAAAGAACTACACTAAGAGATAATCGTCTCCTTGAATCCTTTGAAATCGATGGGTTGGAAGTTGGTAATATTGGTCTTGGTTCTAAAGGAAGAATAATTCATGAGATCCTTATAAATTATTCATCACAAACAAGCTCTGGTCATTCTTTTGTCCTTACAAGAGAAAATCCAAGGTTACAATCTACTCTTTTCAAAGCGTTCTTGTAATAATTATTCTTGTATTCATTTTATCATTTTACTTATATTTTGACTTAAAAAAGTGAAAAGAATGTGCAGTTAATACTTTTATTTAAAATTATTCATAAATATGTTTTACTTTCAGTCACTAAAAAAACATAATACAATCTTTTATAAATTTAATAAATAAATTGATAATACATTGCCAAAAGAATTTCTGAACAAAATTATAAAATAACTGGTTGAGAATTAAGTGATTTTTCTGAAATCTCACTTGAGTATTTAGTTACTTTTATCACCTATTTTTAATAAGAGAACCATAAAAATTAATTTAGCATAAAAAAGTTTTTTTAAAAAAGGGATAAATTGAGGTTGTTTACAAAGAAAATAACATAGTTTTATTTTGTTTTATCAATCTTTTAACAAAGAAAAGGATAACCGTCAGTCTCCTTAGTAAGTAACAATTAACAGTATAGAAAAAGTAAAGTTTTAAACAGATGTTTCTTAATCGTTCAGAAGGGAGAATTACTTTAATAAGATTTTGAAAAAAAAAAAAGAAACCCACAAAAATAAATTGGTTCATAAAAAGGAAAAAAGAAAGCAGTAGTCTTATGTTTGAAAGCTCAAATCTTTTGTATTTATATTCTTTGAGAAGTTATGAACCAAACAACTAACTCAAGAAAAACGTCGAATAAATCCAATTAAATTCTCTTTTAAATAAATGCTTAAGACCCAACAACTAGTTATCAAAAAACTTAGCACTATATCAACACATTTTTGCTGAAATTCTTTGTATTCCCTGAAGATCTTTTCTAATATTTTTGATTATTTCTTCAAGTTTCTTTTCAATCTGGCTATTGCTTATGACTGTTAATTTTTCATTCAAAACAAAAACATTCAAAGAAAGAACAAAACAAACAATGGGATAATCTTTCGTGGCTTTGTTTCTCCTGCCTTTGTACGGTCTTTAGTTAATACATCTTTAATAAATTCTGCGTTTGATTGCCACTTAACTCTTTCTGATTCATCTCTTAATTTTCTTTGTTTCTTTTTAAATTCAGTTATTTCTTCTTGGGCCACTGGTTGTTGTTGAGGTCTTTCAACAGGATTAAATTCTGAGAGTGAGGAATGAGGAATAGCAGATGGTTGGGTTTGATCTTTTTGTTTATCAATTACACTAGGTTGAGAGTTAACAGTGATAGAATCCTCTATTTCTTTATTAGGAGGAGGTGGTGGTGGCGATGGTTGTATCATTGAAAGTAGAGAAGGAGTTGGTGATTCTTTGTTGGACATTATAATAAGTAGTTTTCTATTTTATAGAGTTTGTTTTTGGTTTTTGTTTTTATATAAATAAACTATAAAGAAATAATAACAGATCAATTGAAATAAGTATCTAACAACCATTTGATCTTTTTACAAATTTTTGTTGGTGTTGAAGAATCAAAGAGAACAATTTCAATATATTGAATATTGTCTTCAACCAGTGTTATTGTATTTACTTCACTTTCTTCCGTCTTTATTAAAATCAATAGTGATTCAATTAATAAACTCAAATCTTCAATTTCTATAAGACGATATTGTTTTATTAAATCAATTAGTGCTTCAACTATATGATGATCTACTAATATTTTGAGTATTTTTGGTTCATTTTGGCATAAAACAATACATGAACTTAATGTGTGACAGCAATCTCTTTTTACAGCTGTATCAGTTGAATATGAATGTTTGATTACATAATCAATACATCCAATCTCACCTAATTTTATCATATAATTAATATTATTTAATGACATATTTTCTATTAACCATATTAAATCAATAATTTCTTGTGGTTGTAAATGAATTGAAAGAAGATAAGGAAGTAATGAATAAATTTGGTCAAGATAATTATTATAAAATGATTGATGTGCTATAATTTCAATAACATATTTTCTACTCCATTCATTAGAAATAAAAGGAATAATTATATCTAATGGAATATCTAAATTATATTGACTTCTTTCAATACATGCCTTCAGGATCTGTTTTTGAATTTTTTGATCTGGAATTGAAATAAATGGGATAATGAATTGTTTAATAGTTTCATTTTTTATTGAACAAACATGAATGAGCCATGAGGCACATCGTGTAATTTCTTTTTTATTTATTTTCATTGACTGTTGAATTAAACTAGGAATTAATTGAATTGCAGTTGAAATATTATCAATTGCTAAATTACCGATAAATGTTAAACACTATAGTTTTATTAATTTTTAATTTAATTTAGAAAATTATTGTATTGACAAACAGGTATGAATAATTCACTATCAATTAAATTTTGTTGTAATGTTTGTACAATATGGTATTTATCAATTAACAATGAATACTCATCAGATATTAAAACTAAGTCAGTTAATGTTTCAATAACAAGAACAGCAACATTAGTATCTTTGTAATTAATAAGATTTCCATATAGTTGAATAAATTTTTCTTTTTGAATATCACTAAGTTTAATTGATTCTTGAATTAAATGACGAATAAATATCAATTTTTCAATAAGTACAACTTTAGATGGTAATTGTTTTACTTGTTCAATTAATTCGTAGAGAGTTTCTTTTTTTATAAAATATGCTTCTTTTCTAATTTCATTGTTTTCTTTTTCTATTCGTTTTTTATGTAACATTTCATTTCTTTTTTTAGTCCTTAGTACTGAGTGGTAAGATTCTTGTTGTTTAAATAAATACTCTTTCGATGTATCCCCTCTAAGGTTCATATTATTAAAAACTAAGTTCTTTTTTTCTTGTTTTTTCTATTTTTTTGAAGTAAGTTTTTCTTTTCTTATAAACAATTCTATTCTTTATGTTTTTTATTTAAACTTCAAAAATATAGAAGGTGAGTAAAACGAATTAATTTAACATAATAAAAGAAATAATTTAATACATTATTATTAATTGTTATGATGAAAATTGGAGATTATAATAAACTTATTAATCAAGAAAGATAAATAATATTAAAAATTGAATTAATATAGTGGGAAAAGATCAAAGTGTTGTCTTAATCTTTCAAACATTTCATCAACTTTCTCCAAATCAAGACTAACTATTAATTCTTCATGGATGTTTGTTCTAAAAACATTTGCAGATAATTCCATAAGTCCATTTTCATTTATTTTTAATTTAAATTTAAAAACTATACTTCCAGCTGGTCCTAAAGGAAATCCCTTTATACTCATTTTTGTAATAAATTCAACACCAGGAGAATTAGTATATTTACCACTACCTCTGTAAATCCTAAACTCAGCAACTTCTTGATTTGTTTTGTAAGTTTTAAAGGTCTTTGTTATTTCATGGGTAGGTAATTTTTCTCCTTGATTAATGAGCACTTGGAACATTCCTTCATTTATTTCTATACCAATAGATTTTGGTACAATTTCATATACTTTTTCTTTACTAATTGAACTTTCACCTTTCAAATATGCTAAATAAGCAGCTCCTTTTGCAACAGCAGTAAGTGAATCAAAGTTTATATCAGAAAAAATCTTTTTATCATATAGTTTTGCTATTTCTTCTCTTACTCTTTTTATCAAACAAGTTCCACCAACTAATAAAACTAATTGAACAGAGTTTCCTACAAAACCGCAGGCCCCTGTGACTTCTCTTATCTTTGAAATAAGTCTTTTGTATAATCCTTTACTTTCGCAAACTTGTTCAAACTCTTTCCTTGAAACACTTAAAACTATATCAATATCTTCATTATAAGCATCTGATAACAAGTAACTTAAATTTATTTCGCAATCTATTCTTTTACTCAGTTCAATTTTAACTCGTTCAGCCTCTTTCTTTAATCTGTTAATAGCTTTAATTATTTTTTCCTTTTCACAATGGGACATTCCTTGTCTTTTTTTGAAATATGTTTTATCAACCAATTCAGATGAATAAACCTTCTTTTCTATTAATTCCATCAATGCTGAATCAAAATCATTCCCTCCTAAATTCTTATCTCCTCCAATAGATATAGTATTAGTTTCATTTCCTTGTATCTTACAACAACAAATATCTAATGTTCCTCCTCCAAAGTCTATTACAACAACTTTAGAACCATTACTAAGAATATCATTGTGAGTTCTCTTGTACTCTAAAAGAGCTGCTACTGGCTCATTAGCTAGTCCAACATTTTCTATTCCTGCCAATTTACAAGCAGCTAAAATAGCATTTCTTTTTTTATCATCAAATTCTGTAGGAGTTGTAATAATAACATTGTTAATTTGTGTATTTTTTAATTTTGATTTAGCCATAAAACTAAGATATTTTAATATCATTCCTGATATTTCTTCTGGTTCAAATATTTCATTTTCTTGTGTAAGAGGATTGTATACCTCCATACATGCCTTTCCATTCTCATTTCCTTGTACTGTAAATGGCCAATGAATTTTATCTTCATCACTAATATCACGTATGTTACTTCCTATAATTCGTTTAGGATCATATAAAACACACTCACCAAAAGTTTCATTCTTTGCTCCATTTCCAACAATAACCCCACTATCTTCCATTTTAGCGAAACTTACCCATGACGGAATTTGGCTATTCCCTCCTTCATCACTAATAGTAGAAAGAACTTTATTCAAAGGGTCATAATAAGCTACAGAAGAAAAAGTTGTACCAAAATCAATTCCTAAAGACACAACCGTTTGGTTACTCATGTTTTAAAGGTGTTCTTAATGAATTAAATTTTTGCTTTTAAAGTATTGCCACATTAAACATCATTTAATTAGATGACTTTAATTCACTTCTGGAATCAGTTTTTATTTAAATAGATCAAAGACATATAAATTAAGTTAATTCTAAATATAATTCATTTTTCATAAAAAAAATACTTTTATTTTAAACCAAAAAGAAACATTTTTTAATTGAATAAATTATTTTTTTCATTTACAAAATAAATTGAGAAATGATGTTCTTCAGCTCTACTAAAAAAGGGTGGTTTACTAAAAACAACAACTTAAAAGTTGTGTTTTAAATTTTTAATATAATCTGAAGAGAGTCTTCTATATCAGACCTTGTTTAATTAAATTAGTAGAAATGCATGAGGGTTTTTCATATGACTCTTGTTGAACCTTTTCTAATGTAAATTCTTTGAACGTAGTTGGGAATAATTTTTTTTCTTGCTTTTTAGCAAAAACAGGAACATCATCGTTGTCATCCAAATTAGAAGGAGAATGAAATGTACGACTAAACACTCTGTTATCTAAAGAAGCTTTTTCTTCATATGAACTTGGCTCAACACCACTTTCAGATTCTTCATCGAAAAAGAAGATACCATCTTTAGAATGACAGTTTTGAAGTAAATAAAAAGGAAGATGATTTTGTTTTAATTCAGAACCACTTTGGGTCTTAGTAGGGGTTGAAGAGTTAAAGGTTGAAGATGAACTTATAATGTGACGTTCAGAGCATTGTTTCTTTAGCATTAGATATTGATTTCTTGCTTCTCTTCTTTGTTCTTCAAAAATTTCTTCTTGTTTTAAAACAAATTCTCTAACTTTTCTTTCTTTTTCTTCAAACAAAGCATCAATATAATCCTGGCTTTTTTGATAAAGCGTTCTCTCTATAGGATCGTTACAACACCACGAGATGTTATCTTGAATTTCAAAGTTATTAATATACAAATCATAAGCCTTTGAATAAATCATGTCTTCTCGTAAATCTTTAATATTTCTTAATGATGGATTAATTATGACATACGTTTCAGTTAAATAAGATGATCTTGGAATATAACAACATACATCAGTATTACAGAGGTTACAATGTATTAATGAAAAAGGTTTTAATTTGGAGTTTGTAGATATGTTTTTAAGTTGTTGATATTTAATTTGAATAACCCCTGTAGTAGTATAAATGGGGTTAACCCAATTCAAAGGAACAGAGTTAAGAGCAAGATCAGTTTGTTCACCAACAGATTTAACACTAATCGAGACATTACCACAAACACATTTATAACAGTTGCAAATATTATTGGTAGGATTCATACTTTAGTAAAGTTGGATGTAGTGATTTCTAAGATTGACTCTTCAAATTAATCAAATTTATGTTCTAAAACTTTTGGAATTTTTTTGGTCCAATGGACATGTGTTTGAATTTTCTTTTATTGAATCTTTGTTATCTTTTTCCAACAAACAGACCATTTCTCCTTTTGAGTCATTTTTTTTACTTTTTTTTGCATAATTTTTTCCTTTCCTATTGGGTTTTTAGGTAAAATATATTTCAGAGGTCTTTTTAAAATGCAATAAAGATTTTTTGTGAAACAAAGAAAATCTAGTTGTTTTATCAGTCCTAGACTTTTCGTTGAAATACACTGACTTTTATTTGAATTAAAAATGTACTTCGTTTCATTAATCTTCCAGAATCTTCTTCTCTGAAAGATGAGGTATTAATAACAATAAATTTGAAACAATCATTTTGTTATTCATAACAAATAATTAATTAAGAAAAAATTTTTAAGAAAATCAACAAATAAAAAAATTTAATTTAAAAATGAAGAATCAGAGCAACAAGACATAGGAGAGGAAACTCTTATACAAAACCAAATTATTTTTTTTCTGAAATGATATTTGGTTGTAAGTTTAGTTTGTTTTTTAAGTGTTTTGGTAATTGATTTACAAATAAAAGAAATATTACTATTAAAAGTTTTTCTCCAGATATCACTAAGTTTTTCTTATGTTATTTATCTTTCAATAATCCAATTAATTTCTTTATTGATTGTTTTCTATAAATTTCAAAATAAAAGAGCCTTCTCTTTTTCGTTTTTATTAACCATTAAGTGATAATAAATTATTTCTTTTTATTTTTTTGTTGATAATTATTCAGAGAAAATAAGTACTATAGTCAGTTGAACAGGTCTATTAAATAATAATTTTTTAACTTTCATGATTTATTAATTAATGAGTAATCTCTAGTATTGGAATGGTCATTATTTTTAATTCTTGTTTTTCTGTTTATCAATAACAATTTCAATAGAACTATTCTATTTTAATAAGTTTTGTTCAAATTCTACCTTATTTGTATAGTTAACCATAGTTTCTTCATAATTTTATGACATTCATTATCTTCCTTATGTTATTCTTTTAAGTTGTAATGACTCAAAAAATTCTTTTTTAATAAAAGTTAAAAATTTTTTTTAATTTTTCTTTAAAGTGTAAAAAAGAACAAGTAACTATTCGAAGAGAAATTTTTTTTATATACAACTTTGTTATTTCATTTTTCAAAAAAGTTATTGTCTTAATAAATTGTTTTTGAATAGCATAAGTAAGAAGGAAGTTCTATGAATAATTAAGAGTTATAAAAAAATAATAAAAAACAACTTAAAAATAAAAGAAAAAAACAGTTTTTCAAATGAATTATGTTAATGAGTCTGTTAGAAAAAAGATAGTTATTATTGGATTATTTCTCTTTAGCTTTTCATTATTTTTTCTATGTTATCCAGAATATATATCTCAACACACATTTGTGGATGATAATAACTTACATGCTGATACAGTCAGAGAGTCCATTCAACCTGAAATACCTGAAGTATTACGAATGTTTAAACAATACTCAGAAACTCCACAACAAAGAAGAACAGAATTTCTTTTTTCATATTTACAAAGTATTGGATATGATTTATATAATTATAAAGATAAATATAATACTACTGGATTAAGTGCAGTATTAAGACCAAGAAGAACTGATGATAGAAGTTGTATTTTATTAATGGGAAGATATTCTACAAATATGAGCTCACCATTAAATCCATCGAAAATGCCAGAAATAAATACACTAATGTCAATGTTAATAATTGCAAAAAAATTAACAAAATGTGATTGGCTTGCAAGAAATTTTCTTTTAGTATTTCTTGAAGATACAACTTCAATAGGTAGAAATGATTTCTTTAATGTTTATCAAAAAAATCCTTTTTGTGGAAGAATTATAGCTGGATTAGAACTTGATGTTGAATCGTCATCTTATGGTGCAACAGAATTATCAATTGTTATTCCTTCTCAAATTTATATGCCAAATCAAGATATCTATAATGGATATATATCTCATCTTAACTTAGTTTATTATAACTTAACTATTTCAAAAATGTTTTCAAAGTATTCACATTCAATTTTTAGAGATGGTTTATTACATGCTTCTTTTATTCGTTATACTGATTCAACAGAGTCAGGATATAATAATGTGGATATGCTTTGTATTCAATCAACTTATAACGACACAAAACAACAAAAATCAGTTCCTCATAGAATATTATTAACTACATATATTACTTTATTACGTTCTTTTAATAATTTATATCAACAATTACAATATTCAACTCATTTTTATATTCCTTCAGGATTAACTTCATATATCAATTTCCCAATGATTATATTATTTACAGTTACTATTACTGCTCCAATTATTTTATTTAGTTTAATTAGTATTATCCCAGAAAGTATTTGTTATATCTTTAAATCATATCCAGATTCATTACCTAAAAAATTAATAGTATTATCAGACATTCTTTTATCAACTAAAACTGAAATATCTCATCCAACAACAATTTATTTAGTAATCTTTTATTTTATTCTTTCTACTATTTTATATATTCCTTATCTTTTCTTATTTGGTTGGAATATTGTTTCTATTGAAGATCATTATAATTATACTCAGTTCAATCAAGACCAATCAATCTATTTGATTTGTGTTAATTTTATTCCTGTTATTATATCACTTTTATTATCTCATTATACCCCACCACTTTCTTTATCTCAACTCCGTTTAAATATTTCATTTGCTTCATTACCAAGTTTATTTGTATGTACAGTTTTCTTATTCATTAATCCTTATTTTGCACTTCTTTATGGGTTTATTCTTGGTGTAACTTCACTAATTTCTTTCATTGTTTTATTATACAAACCTTCGTTCTTTAAATTTGGAAGAGTTATTTGTTTAATTACATCTCTCCCTGGATTTGTATTGTTGTTGTTGCTCTTTTCTATTGATATTTCTATTCTTGTATATGTTCCTACATTAGTAACAATAGCAATAATTTTCTATATTCCAGTTTCTATGTCTCATATCTATTCAATGTTTTCATTTAATTCTTTAGTGATTAAACAAAACTGTAACAAGGACTAATTTACTTTTACTAATCTTTTTCTTATCTTTTAAAATCAAAAGAAGAAGATGAACGAGAAAGTCAAAGTATTTCTTCTAACCAAAAGAAAGTCGTAACCAATACCTATTTAAGTCATTTTTTTTGTTTATTAATCATTCACTAAAAGAAGTATGGCAACAGAAGAACTTTTACATAAAGACCAAACATTTAGTAAATATGTTTTCACTCATGAAATTATGGAAAAAAGAATACCACGAAGCTCTTTTTTAAAGTTAAAGAACCTTTTTGAGAATGGTGGTTCTTTAGACCAAGAAACTGCAGATGTTATTGCCTTTGGAATGAAAGAATGGGCTGAAGAATTAGGTGCAAGTTGTTTTGCTCATTGGTTTCAACCTTTGTCACAGACTACAGCAAGAAAATATGACAGCTTTCTTTCTGTTAAGCACCAATGCTCTCGTCAACACATTTCTCATCTTCTCAGTGAGTTTACTGGAAAACAATTAATACAAGGAGAACCTGATGGTTCTTCTTTTCCAAATGGTGGACTCAGAAATACATCTCAAGCAAGAGGTTATTCAGCCTGGGATTATAACTCCCCAGTTTTTATTATTAAAGATGAATTTGGAGGTGTTTTATATATTCCAGCAGTGTTCTGTTCGATTTTTGGATTATCTCTTGATACAAAAACGCCATTACTTAGAAGTGAAAAGGCAATTGATGAAACAGTTACAAATTGTATTAATATGTTACAACTAATTTATCA
This sequence comes from Entamoeba dispar SAW760, assembly GCF_000209125.1. Classification (NCBI taxonomy): domain Eukaryota; phylum Evosea; order Mastigamoebida; family Endamoebidae; genus Entamoeba; species Entamoeba dispar. The sequence goes on from NW_001855029.1 coordinate 43,584, forward strand.
AATACCAAGAAAGAACGAAGAACAACGAGTTAGTGTTACTATTGGGCTTGAACAAGAATTTTTTTTGATTGATGAAAAACTTGCAAGAAAACGTGAAGATATAATGCAAGTAGGTAAAACTCTTAGTGGAAGACTTCCTGCACGAAACCAACAGTTTAAAGATCATTATTGGGGGATTATGCCTAAGAAAGTTATCGATTGTTTAGCAGAAGTTAAGAAATCAATGTGGGAATTAGGAATTCCAGTGACAACTATTCATAACGAAGTTGCCCCAGCACAATATGAAATGGCACCAATTTTTGAACGTGGTAGTATTGCATCTGACCATAATATGATTTTCATGGAAAGAATTGAAGCAATTGCTCAAAAACATGGGTTAAAAGTATTGTTTAATGAAAAGCCATTTGAAGGTGTTAATGGCTCAGGAAAACATTTAAATTGGGCACTATTTTCTAATGGACAGAACCTTATGGACTTTGGTAGTAGTGAGTATGAAAGAATTAGATTTTTGTTTTTAACTTCTGCATTGCTTAAAGCAGTTGATGAACATTATGATTTAGTTCGTTCTGCAACAATCACTCCAGGTAATATTGATAGGTTAGGTGGTTTCGAAGCACCTCCTTCTTTTATTTCTGTTTTTGTAGGTGAAAAGTTAGAAAGATGTATTGATGATATGCTTAGAGATGAAGATGATCTTGAGTGTTCTCCTTTATTAGTAAATTTTGGTGTAGAGACATTACCCTCTTTTATCAGAGATCAGAGTGATCGAAATAGAACTTCTCCATTTGCATTTATTGGTAATAGGTTTGAGTTTAGAGCTGTTGGGTCTTCTCAAAACCCAGCATGGCCAATGACTGTAATCAATACAATATTTGCTGTTGCTGTAGAGGAAATGACAGAACAAGTCAAGAGTCTTAACAAATCTGGAATAAATGGAAGAGATGCTGTTGAAAAAGTGATTAAAGAAACTTTTAAACAACACAACAAAATTATTTATAATGGTGATTGCTATAGTGACGATTACAAAACAGAAATGCAGAGAAGAGGGTTCAAACCATTAGAAACCACTTCTGATATTTTAAAAGAAGTTTTACAAGTTCGTAATATAAACACATTTGAAAAATTAAATGTTCTGAGTAAACAAGAAACAGCTGCTCGTGTTGCTATATGGGAAGATGTTTTTATTGAAACACTAACAATGCACGCGAAACTTCTCATTGAAATAACTCAAAGAAAGTTTGCCCCAACAACTTTGAAAGAAGCAGCCAAAGAAGCTAAAGAATTAAAACTTCTTAAGAATGGAGGGGGTAATGGCAGTGTTTTCAGTGAGAGAATTAATACACTATTTGGTCTTGCTGAAGGTATGTTAAAACAATGCTGTAAATTGGAAGAAGAAGTAAGGACTCTTGAAACAATGTTCGAAGGAAGATTACCTTATTGTGAGTCTCATATCTTAAGTTCGACCCATGCCTTAAGAAGAATGGTTGACAGTGCAGAGTGTTTAGTTGATGAAGAAACTTGGAATTATCCTTCCTATGAACAACTCTGGAACTCTCATTGCTAAAGAATTTATTCTTTCTTTCTATTTTGGTTTTTATATATTAAAAAAAAAATAACCGTTTTGAATTAAATTGTTTTAAATGCCACAAACTCCAATCTTCTTGCAGGCAGATGCAACTCTAAATTTGACTGGATCAAATACTTTAACAGCAACTTCAGTTAATCTCATAGCAACATCAATACATCGGGCTTGGTTTTCTGGTAATTCTTTATTGCATCTATGATGAAGTCTTTCTAAAATTATACGATCTTCTTCTCTATTTCTCAATGAAACTTTGAGTATTCTTCCAAGACTATGACAATATCTGCAATTAATAATTCCTCCAGTACAAACAACTTTTGGTTTGACTGCTTCTTGTAAGAATTTACGTGTTCTAATAGCTTCTTTCATTCTATGTGCATCTTCAAGACTTCTTTTTTCTAAACTCTCTAACTCTTTATCTAATCTATTTAACTTTCTTTCAGCTCTTTGTTGTTTGTGTGGAATCAACTCATATAAAGCAGCACGTAATGTTTCTGGTCTTTTAGCAATTAATTCACCCTTTCTCTTCTTGTCTGATTCCATTCTCTTTTTCAATTGAATGAGATACTCTTTGTTCAATGCCAAATATTTCTTCATAATAATTGTTTTTTGATTTTCTAATACTTTGATTTTCTTTTGGACATTTCTCTTAATCTTTTCAAGTGCAGCAACAACACCCCTGGCAATTACCTTTTCATTGTCTGCAAGGAATGGAAGTCTTTGTTCTGCAACAGCAATTTTCTTCTCTAAACGAGTTAATTGGTGTCTGACATGTTTCAAAAGATGCTCATTCTTAATATATGCTTTCTTCTGTTTGTTGAATCTTTTTTTAATAATTCTAAATGAACGTGCTTCAGATCTTCTAACATATTCACTGTGAATCTTTTCTAATTTCTTATTAATCTTATACAAAACAATTTGTAATTTATGAGCTTGTAAATAATTATACTTTCTGCTGAAGAGAATTCTACATTTCTTTAATTCACAAATTCCTTTTCTTAATTTTTTAGTGATCTTAGAATCTTGTTTAGCAAGTCTATTTAATTCACCAATGACTTTAGATTTTCTAACTTCCCATTTAGTTTTGTATGCAAGGAATTCACTAATTTCTGCTTGATATAATTTATTGTATTTAACTTTTAACATATCAACTTTTTGTGCTAATTTCTTTCTCATGCTTTCAAGTTTAACAAGTTTCATTGTTAATTTACCATTTCTACTAAGATATTGTCTTCTCTTCCATGGTTCTGTTGAACTAGTGGCTAATTCCTTATTCTTTTGAATCTTTCTAGAAATTACTCGGATTCCATGTTTAGCTTCATGAAGAGCTGCTTTGGCTCTATGATAATCGATCTTAGTAACCATTAATCTTTGTCTTTTTTCTTCTGCAATAGCTTCATCAACTAATTTAATTTTCATTCTGAAGTCATTAATTTCAACTTTCAATGATTGAATTTCATTCTTTGCATTTTTGATGATATAATTCATTCTCTTTCTAGTAATAACTCCCGCACATGCCTTCTTAAATTTAGCAACTCGAATAGTGCTCTTCAATTCTTTTACACTAGCTTTAAGAGATCTAACCATTGCCTTCATATGTTTATATTCCTTAATAGCAATCATTCTTAACTTTTTATGCATCATGCCAATTCTTAATTGATGAATTCTAATAGCTTTCATAGAATGTGAAATCTTTCTTGCAATATGTTTTAATCTTCTATAATTAATAGAAAGTCTCTTTCTTAATAATCTTTGATTAGCAGGACATAAGTCAAGTCTTCTACCATATTTCTTCAATTGCTGAATTCTACTAACAACTTTTTTCTTATAAACTTCATATTCTTTAATACTTAATTTGTGTTCAGTAATTCTCATATTAGCATCAATAATTTTTAATTTCAATAATCCTCTCAAAATAGCATGAACTTTTTGAATAGAAATATTTTTCATATCTCTAATATCTTTCTTTAAATTGTATACAGCACTCTTAGCTTGGAAGAATGCAAGTCTAGCTCCTTTAAGTGCAATAGCTTTCTTTTCTCTTTTAACAAGACTTCTGGCTCCATTGTATGCTCTTTCTGCTTTTTTGTATTGTCTCTTCAAATAACTAACTTGTCTCTTTGCACTTCTTAATGCTGCCTTCTTTAATTTCTTTTCAGCATGATATTTTTTATTATACTCTTTCATTTGTTGTTTCATTTTATTAATTTCTAGTTTTCTAGCTTTTCTTTCAGCCTTTCTTCTTTTTAAAACTTCAATTCTTTTCTTAATCATCTTTTGTTTTTTCATCAAATATTCTCTTCTTGATGATAATTTTCCTCTCTTTCTTTCATCAACAAGAACTGAAAGTCTTTCTTCAACATGTTTAATATGTTTTTCAACTTGATTCAACATAGCAAAGACTTTAGCATATTTCATAGCTTTCTTGACTAATTGGATTCTCTTATTTTGAATCTTCTTAGCATATTCTTGTTTTTGTTTTAATACATTAGCCAATTTAGCTCTCAAATATTTAGCAACACCTTGTAAATGAACAATCTTTCTTCTCATAATAGATTTTTTGCTTTCCAATTGTTTTAATTGTCTTTTGATTCTATTTTCTTTAATAGTAAATTCACGAACAATCTTTCTTGCTTGGTTCTTTTGGATTAATTGAAGAGCTCTCTTTTTAGTAAGATTAATTTTCTTTCCTTTTTTCATAGCTTTCATTTCCATTTTTGTGATTTTGGTTTGCATAGATGTTCGGAGTTCTTTAATCTTTAATATAGCAGCTTTCTTCTGAGAAGTTAGTTTTGTTCTTTTAATTTTAAGTGACTTACGTGTTTTTGAATAGATGTGAAGTCTTTTTTGAAGTCCTTCAATTTGGGTATTAATCTTTTTTAATTTACGATGAATCTTAGATGTTTTTCTATCAAACTGTCTCTTCTTAGCAACTTCTCTTAAGGCAATCTTTCTAGCAATCTTCTTTTCAATAGAGCTTCTCATTTTTTCTGAGATTTGTGCCTTTTCCCGTTCATATTTATTATCATCTTCAAGTTCAAATTCTTCTCCTTCAATACTTACAGTGTTTTCTACATCCTCTGCAAATATTTGGGCAATTAACATAAAGCAAAGTATGAGTTGCAATAATTTCATTGCTCTAAAAAATATAATTTTAAGTTCTGTCTCATATTTTTTCCATTGATTTTTCTATTTTTAATTTTAAAAAATTTAAAGTAAATCAACAAAAAACAAAAAATGTTATTCTATTTATTTAGAAGGTCAAAAGCCAAAGACTCTCTTCTTTTAAAATTATTGTTTCTTAAAACTTGTTGCCAAGCTGATATTGATTGAAGAATATCTATTTTAGCTGCAGAAGATGGGTATGAACTATTTTGCCAGATTAAGAAAGTTCTTGGTTTAAGAAGTGGTTCAGCTATTGACTTTCCAACAACTTCTAATCCAAAACAAGCATCTAAGAATGGCCTAAATTTTTCTCCTTTTTTCTTTAGTAAAGAAGTTTTTAAGGAAGTAATTTGATTTAGCTCATCTGATGAAAGATATAATTTACAAAATTGTAGTTTTGCACCATAAATTACAGTAGAACCTTTTTTCTCTTTCTTACAAAGAATTAGTACATCTGTAAAAATGATTAAAGTTAATGCTCTAACTCTATGTTTGTAATAAACAAATACATCATATTCAGAAATAAAACATCTTGCAGCATTTACAAATTCTTCCCCAATAATTTTCTCAAAATTTGTTATTGTAAGATTATATTCTTTTAATAAATCCATTTGTTTTTGTTTCTTTTTTGAATCATTGATAAGCTTTCCTAATCCGTCAATCTTTTCTTTTAATAAAGCTAAGTTATTTGACCATTGATTTCTTTGAGTCCATTTACAAAGATCTTTTACGAGCATAACATACCTTGGAATTCTTTGAACAGGAAGAATTAATAATGAAAGAATTCCATTAGAGCTCATTGGTTTAATTGTAGTATTATCACACATATCATGAAAGAGTTTATTTTCTTTTAACTCATTTTCTGTAGTAGTCCTTGCGTTATCATAATTATTTACAAATGATGAATATAACTTAAAGACATCTACAAATTTTAAGAAACATTTAGTCATTTGTTCAAATCGTAAATCTTCTTTTCCATCTTCAACACTTTTAGCCTCACCATAGATATCATTTAACTCAACTTGAAACTTTTTGTTAGTAAAATAAATTGATTTAATACCTGCAAAAATAATATCACATGTTCTTTTAGGAAGTATAGATTTGTTATAACATGGTTCCATATATTCTTCCATAAGAGTTTTTAAATTTGTTACGTATGTTGTTTCTGAAGATAATAATTCTTTGACAACTTTGAATCGTTCTTGTTTATTTTTTACTCCTTGAATAATAGAACTTTGTCTTTTTGTTATTCCATTTACTAAACTAGAATTATGTCTTGAACCAATTTTTGACATCCTTTTGGTAATTGATATTCGGTTTAATTCTTTTCTATTAAGAACAAAATTTTGAGGTTCGTTAGATTGATGTCTTGTGATTGTTTCTTTTTTCTCCTGATTTACATCATCAAGAATAAGAGTACTTCTCTTTTTAGTAATAAAAGAAGGATTAAGTGATATTTTTGATGAACCTTGAATTATTGTTTGTCTTTTTATTTTAGTTTTTGAAATGTCTTGTTCTACAATTTCATTATCTTCTTTTTCTATATCTACAGATGTAGTAAGTGTGTCATTTACAGGTAAAGTTTTTTGTTCATTGTAATTTTTTATTTTTTTCATTGGTAATGAATACCTTGGAACGATAGAAGTTCTTTGAGAATGAGATGAGATATCAATTGTACTAGAAATTTGGTATACCCTTGTTGGAAGGGCTGTCATAGAGACTGAGAGTAATTGAAAATAAGTATCTTCATTGTACTCTATTGACATAGAAGAAGTTTTAAGAATATTGAGATTAGAGAAATATGTAGAACAATAATTTTAATTCTATCGTTTGGAGGAGATAGATGATAGAAGAATGAAAAATAAACAAAAAAAAAAGAAAAAATAAAAAGAAAACTATAAAAATCATAATTTTGTAAACAATAATAATGAGAATGCTTATTTGGTTAGCTTTTCTAATTGGTGTTTTTGCACTTAATCTTAGAGATAGCCTTGATGATTTTTTAGATAATTTAGATAATGATGAATTATTTAGTGAAGAAGATGAATATAATGAAGAAGATGAATATAACTTAGAAGATGATCTTGAAGAAGAAGACGATGAAATGGAGTATGAGTTAAATGAAAATGATGGTGATATGTTTGATGACTTAGATGAAAATGAATTTGATTTACAACAAGTTGATGTTCAATTTCCATTTTCAAAGGAAGTTGAAGGAAATACACCATCAACAATATTTGATAGTGCAGAACGACTATTAGTAGAACTTCAAATACCAGCATTTGCTGGATTACGACCAGTTTATTAATTTTTAATTATTTAATTCTTCTTAATAATTTCATATTTAAAACAAATACCATAGAAAAAAAGATGATTATTTAAAATGTTTCTGAAAAACGGTTATATCGTTTTTTTTGAATAAATTCATAAATGAAAATAGCAACTACCATCAATACAATAACCACCATAATCACTACAGTGACAATACCAAACCACATCCATAATTGCCAATCTTCATGTTCTTCTTTAGCATCACCAATTTTTGTAATATTTAACAAAAACATTCTTTCTTTTTCTGAAGCTGAGAGAAATCCAATGTGAATATTTAATGTCAAATCTGGATGTATTTCTACTTCTAAACGAGACCCAATCCCATCAAAACACTGAACATCAGCTGTTTGAAATGAATTAATAGTTTTTAAACATTTATCACCATTAGTTACATAGATACCAGTAACACCTTCACTATATCCACAAGTATTTATTTCAAGAATATCATCTGTGTTTGATTTAATTTGATAGGTGTATCCATAGATATTATTATACGGAGCTGATTGTAAATGACAAATATCTGAAGAAGGTATAATTAAAGGTGGGACAGTTACCATATGGAAAAATGGATAATCAGAAACAGTTCCAAGAGTATCGTTTTGTTGTGGGACATAATTTAATGAGAATTCAATTGACTGATTTTCTACTAATGCAGTAGATGAAATAACAATGACCCTATATTGGAGTGTTGTTGTAATATTACTGGATTTATTTTTCTCTAATAAAATACACTCTTTTGAAGAACTACTTTGTAACATTATTTTAAAATCTAACGAAGAGGTTGTTTCATAATTAATAATCGTTTCTTTAGGTGAATCAAAAATAAATGAGGCAGCATAAACATTTTCTATGGAATTTGAACATTCAGTAATACTAACAGTTTCACTACTCAAGTTTGTTATTATTTCAACAGGAAGACTAATTGGAGTACTTTTGGGTAATGCCCCTAAACTTTCAATAATCAATAGATTGAATAACAAAAAATTAATTATCATTTATTTTTTTAAGATCTTTTTGTTTTTATTTTTAAAATCTTTAGTTCAAGTAAATTTTGACGTATTAATAAGGATCTCTTATTATTTATCAGTTTTTTTTTAATAATTAAAACCCTCAATAATTTGTCATTTGAATGGGGAAAAGATAGAATCCTAAAATAAATATAAAAGAAATAGTAAAAAGGAATTAAACAAAATCAGAGAAAGAAGAAAAAGTACGTGTCGATACATGTTGCCACGATATAGTAAAAAGAATAGCAAAACATAATTAATTACCGAAAATAGATTTACCCTATTATAATAAAAAGGGAAGATGAAAAAAAAATAAAAGCATCTAAAATTCAATGTCTAGTGCAGTTGAGTCAAAACAAAAATCACTTGTTGGAGCTAAAGGAAAACTCTTGTTAAAAGGATACAAACCAGGTATGAAAGTTTGTACTCGTTTCCCACCAGAACCATCAGGATATCTTCATATTGGTCATATGAAAGCTGCTATGTTAAATGAATATTATGCACATAGTAATGGAGGAGAATTAATTCTTAGATTTGATGATACTAATCCACTTAAAGAAAGTGCTGAATTTGTTGATAATATTATTAAAGATTTAGCTACTATTGGAATTGTTGCTGATAAAATTTCATATACATCAAATTATTTTGGACTTTTAATGGAATATGGAGATAAAATTATTCAAATGGGAAAAGCATATATTGATGATATTGATCCAGAAGAAATGCATAAAGGAAGAATGGAAGGAATTGAATCACCAAATAGAAATAACTCTCTTGAAAAAAATATGAAAATGTGGGAAGAAATGAAGAATGGAACAGAATATGGTAAGAAATGTGTTATGAGAGCTAAAATTGATATGAAACATAAAAATAAGGCATTAAGAGATCCATCATTATGGAGATGTATTGATGCACCACATTATAGAACAGGAACTCAATTTAAATGTTATCCATTATATGATTTTGGAGTTTCTATTATTGATTCTATTGAAGGTGTTACACATGCACTTAGATCACAAGAATATTCAGATAGAGCCCCATTATATGATTGGGTTGTTGATACATTTGGAATGAGAAAACCAATTATTGAAGTCTTCTCTAGAATGAACTTTTCTTATGTTCTTCTTTCTAAAAGAAATCTTAATACATTTGTTAAGAAAGGACTTGTTGATGGATGGTATGATCCAAGATTCCCAACTATTCAAGGTCTTATTAGAAGAGGACTTACTCTTGAAGCTATGAAAGAATTTTGTCTTGCACAAGGATCATCTAAAAATATTAACTTGATGGAAATGGAAAAGATTTGGTCTGTTAATAAGAAGGTTATTGATCCAATTGTTCCAAGATATAATGCAGTATTAAAAGAAGGTGTTTGTACTGTTACTGTCAGTGATGCAGTTGAAGAAGATAAAGAAGTTCCTCTTCATAAAAAGAATGAATCACTTGGAAAGAAAACAGTTCATTTCACAAAAGAAGTACTTCTTGATGGAGCAGATGCTAAAGAAATTGTAAATGGAGAAGAAGTTACTTTTATGGATTGGGGAAATATTATTGTTGATAAAGTTGAAGGTTCTAAAGCTGAAGCACATACCCATCTTGAAGGTGATTTCAAATTAACTAAAAAGAAACTTACATGGATTTCTTCAAAAGATCCAGTTAATTTAGAGTTAAGAGAGTATGATTATCTTATTACTGTACCAAAAATTGAAGAAGGAATGGTACTTGATGATTATATTAATCCAAAATCAATTGAAATATTTGAAGCACTTGGAGAATCTGCTATGAAAGGATTAAAAGAAGGAGATAAAATACAAATTCAAAGAAAAGGATACTATAGATGTGATAAAGCTTTTGATGGTAATAAGATCGTTCTTATTAAGATTCCAGATGGAAGTGAAAAAGGTCCAAAAGTTAAAGCTGAAATTGAAGTGAAAGAGAAGAAACAAAAGAAACAACCAAAAAAGGTTGAACAAACTACTGAGAAACACTAAATTTAAAGTGTTTAGGATTTATTTTATTATGGTTTTGATTTTTTTTAAAATCATTTTTTTTCTTTTAAATTAAAAGAAATCTAAAATTAAATAAAGTTAAATTAATTAATAAAGAAAAGTCATTAAAATTAACTTTATTTAAAATAAACTTTCCTAAAAAATTACTTTTAATATTTGTTTTTTTGTTATATGGAAATAATACCTTCATTTTAAAATGACATCAAATGAATAAATAAAAATTAAAAAATTAATATTTCGTTTTGTTGAATCTTTTAAAAAAGGAGGTTAAATTTTAGGAAAAGTAAAAAAGAATACCAAAGCATTAAATGATTATAATTGATTGCACAATGGAAAACAACGACCTTTGATTTATTTTCTTTGTCTGTTAGTTAGTTAAGTTCAAAACAATAATTGAATTTTAATAATTTTCATATTAAAAGATTTATTAAAGGAGATAAATTGAGTACATAAGGTATTATTAAAAATGAAATTTCATGTGTATTTAGTTTACTTCGAGAGTTTTGTTTAGACAACAAAAGCGATTCATAACAAATAGTAATAATAAATATAGAAAAGAATAAGATATTTAAAATCAGATTTATCTTAAATAATCAAAATTTACTCCTTTAATGGAATATCAGAGATTTTATGATTTACCTTCACCTTTGTGTCCTGATTTTAAACAAAAGGCTTCCAATATATATATGAATCAAAAACGTTTATTATATATCTTAAATCAAAATAATATTAACAGAGAAGAAATAGATTCATCACAAGATATACTTAAGTGTCAAAATGAACAACTTAATGAAAATAAAATAAAAGTTAATTGTGACGAAACGTCTCCACAAAAAAGGTATTGGACTGATGTTGAATGTATTGCTTTTAAAAAAGCAATAAAATATTTTGGTTATACAACAGCAAGAGGAATAAACACTCTTCTTATTTCTGCATTTGTTGGAACTCGTACACCTACTCAAGTTCGTTCACATGCACAAAAATATTTTATGAAAGAAGTTTGTTATTAACAAATATACTAAAAAATAAGTCAATGAAGTACTGACATAACAGAAACCTTTTGACATGGAACTTAAGCTTTCAGAAAAAGATATTGAAAAACTTGAGCTTATTCAAAAGAAAAATTACCTTCGAACCAGTTGTACTCGAATCGACGTTAGTTGATTTCTACTTAATGTTTATAATCATTCATTCTTCTTCTTTTGATTCTTTTTATTTCTTAAAAATAATTAAGAAAAAACCAGTCATTTAGAATTTTGTTTTGAATCACAAAAATAACAATCAGTTACGCAACAGTATTACGAACTTTTGATGGTGTACATAAAATAGAATCTTTTCCTATTGGTTCTTCAACGATTATAGAATTATTTTTTTCATCTAATTTAAGAATGGTGTTTTCCTTTAATACACTACTATCTGTTTTAATAATAATTGGTGCAACTGAAGTATTTTTTATGATATTTTGTAATAATAATTTAAGATTATCATTTATAAGATTTATTTCTTTTTGATAATCTGTTGTTTCAGTTAATACAGCCTGGTGAGTTGTTCTATTTGAGTTATCTTCTTTTAATTTTAAAGATACATCACCATCATTTCTTTGATAAATTTCTAATTTTACTTCTCCAACTTTTTTCTCTGTTGGAGTAAAGAACTTAATAGGATGAAAAATTAATTGGTAAAGAGAAGAGAAAAATCCTCTTCTTGGTTGATAAGGCTCAGCATCAAGACTACTATATTCATAAAATCTTTTTCTGGCTTCAATTCCACTTACTGTGGGATTTGCGTTAATTTGGTTTTCCATCTTGGTTATGATTTCTGAGATGATTCTCTTTTCCTTTCTATTTGTGATTTTTTCTTTTCATAATCAATTCTTTACTAATGCCATTTCATTATTTTTGGTTATTCCACAGTGTTTTATTACCCATAATTGGTGAATTCATCCCAAAAAATGCCATTTCTCAACTCTTTAATCTTTTTTTTAGGGTTTTATAACCCTTTAATTTTTTTCTCTTTTCACTTTTTTATTGAGAAAAAAATGAAAATTGATTAAATGATATTTTCTACTTTTTGTGAAAAAGGAAGATACTATAAATTTGTATGCCCCCTAAGAAAAGACATAACCCCTCAAGTCAAGCCTTAGATAATGCAAGTCAAATGAGTAGTGGTAGTGAAACTATAAAAACAAAAGATGAATTACTAACACCTCCTTCATCGCCAAAACCAATTAAATTACCAGTTCCATTACAAGATGATCTTCCAGTATGTAAATTTGGGAAGAGTTGTAAATTAACAAATCCTTTACATTTTAAAAGATATTATCATGGGAATGATACTGTAATTGATGCTGATAATATGTCTTTGCAAGATTCAATCACAAACATCGCAACAGCAATGAAGCAAGAATCACCACAAAATAAAATTACACTATTTGATGCATATAAAACTTTATTGGCTTGTGCATTAGAAGAGAACAAAGTTAGTGGTGAAGAAAAACGGTTGATTCGTAAATATCAACATTCAATGAAAATAGACATTGATCAACACGCTGGTATTTTAGCTCAGTTAGGATGGACTGAAGAAGATTACATAGATGGATTTAGGACAGTAAAGGATTATGATGTTAGTAAAGAATTAGAGATGATTCAAAAGAATGAAACTGGAATAATTTGGATTAAAAACGGAAGTAAAGAGTTTGGAACTGAAGGTGAGTCAGTATTTGCTAAAGTACATACTAAATTTTTCCAAACGATGTCTGGGGCACAAAGTAATTTTACTGTTGTTCAAATTGGAATTATTGTTAATAAGGCATTAAAAATGCAATACTTTGCTGAAAAAGGTATACTTTCAAAACGTGGATTTGGAGAAGAAGAATGGGCTTTTCATGGATCTTCTGTTGATTCTATTCAAGGGATAAGTAAAGAAGGATTTAAATTACCAGATGACGTTGATGCAGTAAAATTAGATTCAGGATATTTTGGGCATGGAATATATTTAACATACTTTAGTGATTATGCATTGTTTTATTCTAACAACAGAAATTCTAATCAAATGGTTTTATGTCAAATATTACCAGGTAATGTATTTAAATGTAAGAAAAGGATGGACGGAAAGAATTGTCAAAAAGGATATGACTCACATTTTTCTCCTAAAGGAAATGAAATTGTTATTTTTGATCCAAAACATATTTTGCCTAAATACATCATTGAATTTAAAGTTAATGATGCAAAACAAAGACAACAAGAGTATTAATTAAATTTATTAAAAGGTACTTAGAAAGATTAAATTAATCTTTTTCTTCAACAATTTTGTATCTAAGATAAGGTGGACGTAAACCTAAAACATATTCTTTATGGTGATCTTTTGTAAAGACAGCACATATTATTCCAATACAAGCCAGAATGAAGAAAATACAAATAACTAAAAAGTATCTAATAAAATAATAAGTATTTTCTTGGAATGAATAAATCAAAGATAATAATACTGAAACGGAGTTCATAATTTTAATTAAAATTGTAACTACACCATAGTGCATTGAAATAGTTTCGTATGTACAGTTCTCATAAATAAATCTTCTTATAGTTACATTCATTGAAGCGTTTACAAATCCACAACAAACACACGCAACATAACTTAATGGCTCAGAAAATACTACAACCATTTGTAAAGTAGTTTCTATTATTGTTGCACCAAGCATTATTAACATCATAAATCGTGGACCCCATTTATGTAACATTGGAGGAACAATAAAGAAACAAATGAAATACATATAGAAGAATATATTTTCTTTAATTTCAAGATTTAATTCTGAAGTATGGAAAATATCTGATTGAACAGTAGAGAAGAGAATTGAAACATACAATGGTCCATATTGAATTCCAATAATACAAACTAGTAATAAAAGAAAATTCTTTTCATGAATCATATCACCAATAATTGTAATAAACTCATTAAAAATATAAAGAAAGTTATATCTAAATGATTTAATTGGTGGTTTTGTTGAATGTTCTTGTAAAAATAAATAAGGTATTAGACAAAGAAGTCCAAACACACAAATTCCAGTAGTAATATAAATTGTTCCTGTTGGTTTAATAACTTCTGAAGATCCAAGTTTAGCAAGGGCTTGAGTATTAGAATTAAAATATTGTAAATTAGGTAATATACGAGCAATATAAATATAAAGATTTCCTGTTATCATTGACATCAAAATTGATAAATGGTCTGCAAATTGATGTAAATCTGTTGTTGAAATAAATGGTACTTGTGATCCATGCATTGCTATAGCTGCTTGTGGTAACCATGCTGTAAAGAATAATAAAATAGCAAATGCTGAATAATGATAAATCCAACATGCTGCAATATTGAAAATTAAGAAAAATGCTGCAATAACAATAATCGTTTGTTTTTTCCATGCATATCGCACAGCAAAACAAAGGATAACAAAGTTTATAATTCCTCCAAGAATTGAACATACAAGAATAACCACTGAAAAAATTGCTAATGCTGTAGTATAATCAATCCCTTCTTCAATAAGCAACAATAAGAAAATAATATTAATACGATGCTATTTTATTTAATCATTCTTTTTAAATATTCATTTTGAATGACGTCGCAATCATTTTATGTAATAATTTCATTAATAAAACAAACTGTAAATTCATTTGGCATTTCAACTGGAATTTGCCCAAAAGACCATAATATAACATTAAGAACTGAACGGTGTTTCATATCTCCTTCATTCAATCGTGCTTCATGTTCTTCCCAAGCAATATTCATTTTTTATTTATTATTTTTAGTTTTTATTTCTAAAAAAATTAACTTGAAATCCTAAATTAATAACTCTATTATAAATTGTAATATAAAACATTATTATTTATTTTATCTTTTTTTAAATTTTTTAAACTAACTTGAATTACAATAATCAACGTTGAAAATATCATTAAAATTAATTTCATTTCCTTTCATCAACCTGTATTAATGTCTACTAACATGACATAACAAGAAAACTTCTCCTGTCCACTACAAGTTTTGTAGGTTTTATAAAGTGAGGTTGTAGTGTTAGTGTTAAATGATTTATCATATGTTTATTTGATGTTTATTTGTATAAATTTAAAGGTGTTGGTATTTGGTTTTGTCAGAATGATAAGTTTTTTAGTTATTTAAGAATAGCAATGGATGATAGTATTATAGATTGAAGAAATGAATGAAAGAGATGGGATATGAAGTTGTGTAAAATAATAATATTAAATAAGGAAATGATATGAAGAGTGGATATAATGAGATATTGATAAGTGAAAGAACCCATGAATATGAAGAGATAAATGATAATTGTTTTAAACAAGAAGAATAATAGATAAATCATAATGAAAATGAATGAATAAGTCGAAAATAATAAAATAATGAAGAAATAAGATAAATAAGAAACAAGAAGAATAAAAAGAAGAAAAGGAACATAAAGAAAGAAACAAGAAAGATTAAACAATAAAAAGAGAAAGAAACAAAAAATAAGAAATAAGAATACACAAAAAAGAAATAAAGATTTTAAGTAAAAAATGAAAGAATGAAATGATGATAAAATAAGTTAAAAAGAAAATGATTCATTCAGAATAATGAATAGAAGAAGAATGATGATAAGAAAAAATAAGAATAAGATAAAGAAGATAGAAATAAGTTTTATAATAACAAAGAGTTTAAAAAGAATGAATAGAAGATAAATTATAAAGAACTGAAATTATAAATAAAATAAGAATAAATAAGAAAAAAGAACATAAAAAAGAAGAAATATAATAGAAGAAGAAGTGAAGAATGAAATTTAAACAAAATAATAAGAATAACAGAATAATTGTAACATCTTTAATAACACATACAGAAAATGAATAAAATAAGAAATATATAATATATAAGAATAAAAAAGAAGATAAAATTAATTGATTCAGTTGTTTTATAAAAAGATTTTATTCATAAATACCATTACGAAAACTAATATATCTTTTATCATCAATTTCAATATCATATATCAAACATTTTGTTTAATACAACTCACTAAATTGTCTTTTAGTTCCATAATATAATATGAGGTAATAATAAATACATAACATATATCCATTTCTATCTATATAAAATACAAGACTTACACTAAACACATATTTAGGGGATTGTTGAAAATGATAAGGTTCAACAATAATTGAAAAGTAATTTCCAAACGAACAAGTTTATTCAATATAGTTTAATGATAAATAGTTGAGAGGTTATTGCATCAATCAATTATTTTCACAATAATGAAACATTATGATTATTTTATACAATGGTGATATTTCACTTTTTGAATTAATTTCGTTTCTTAATAAATATTTACATTTAAATTAACATTAAATTCGTTAAACTTTTTTTTATTTTCAATAACAATCTAATTTGTATTATATGACAAATTAAATGAGAGTAATAACACAAAATAAGTTACAAAGAAATTAATTTGATTTTAACACAACGAATAAAGAAAAGAATAAATTGAAACAGAATGAAATAATCAAACAAAAGAAGTATAATAGAAAATGGAGAAAGGAATTAATCAAAGAAGTTTCAAATAGATAAGTGGTCAAATTAGATAAATTGAAAAGATAGAAAAGAATGAATAAAGATACAAAGGTACAATAAATAATCTAAATAATGGCATTTATTTATTCGTATTTTCATTGTTTTGAGAATTTATTATATTATAATTATTGTTATATTCATCATCAATCTATATATTATTAGAATTTTTATTTAATATGATATATTTTGAATATAACTTAAATCATATAATTAATATATAATTTATTTAATTTGTAATATCATTATTGTTATTATATATCATTTTTTTATTTCTTTTAATTTTTTATTAATAAATTATGATTTAATCAAATAATATGTATAATAAATTGAATAATTTCTATTTATATTATCTTTAAATTCATTATTTTCTAATACTTTTATTTATTTAAATACTTATTGTTATATTTTCATTTTTTATATTTCTTTCATCATTATTATTTGTTTTATTTTGTTTATTATATTGAAGATATAATTATGATATTCTTATAAATTTAATATCATCTCATGATAATAAGTATTTATTATAAGTAATTATTATTAAACAATTTATTGATATTATATAATTAAGTGGATATTGTATATTTATATTTTCTATTTCTTTAAGTTATTTATTTGTTATTAATTTAAATATTTCTTCATTTACATATTTATATTATCAATTTTTTTAATCTTTCTCATTCTATAGACTAATAATATATATGATATAGATGTTATATTATTTATATAATATTTACATTATTTTATATTTTGATCAATTTATTAATGTATTTTCATGTATTACTATTATTATAATATATTCATTCTTTTATATGTTTGCAAATCTAATGATTTATTAATCATTTATTTATTATGATATTATTCTTTATTTATATTCTTTAAATTTTCT
>NW_001855028.1:0-1935 GCF_000209125.1 Entamoeba dispar SAW760
GAGAGCCGACATCGAAGGATCAAAAAGCAACGTCGCTATGAGCGCTTGGCTGCCACAAGCCAGTTATCCCTGTGGTAACTTTTCTGACACCCCAAGCCTTATTATTAAAGGATTAACTAGAAATCACCTTACGGTCTCACACATCAGATAAATCTAATATGTTTTAAATTTTTTCTAGTTAAAAATCTTAGGGATCGTTAGGCCATCATTTCAGAGTTATTGATTGTACTGGAATCAATAATCAAATGAACTTATACCCTTATATTCTACATGAGGTTTCTGTCCTCATTGAGTTCATCTTTGGACACCTGCGTTATCTTGTAACAGATGTGCCGCCCCAGCCAAACTCCCCGTCTATCTTTTTCAATCGCCTGTTTCAACCGAAGTTTTAATGTTTTTAAATTAATGGAAAATCCATTTTAACATTTAACGAAATGAGTGAAATAGTATTTCTAGTGGTGGTATTACACGTTTGACAAAGTCTCCCACCTAGCCTATACCAAAAAATCGATTTCACATGATAAATTAGAGTCAAGCTCAACAGGGTCTTCTTTCCCCGCCGTTCCAATCAAGCCCGTTCCCTTGACTGTGGTTTCACTAGATTGCAGATAGGGACAGTGGGAATCACGGTGATCCATTCATGCGCGTCACTAATTAGATGACGAGGCATTTGGCTACCTTAAGAGAGTCATAGTTACTCCCGCCGTTAACCCGCGCTTAAGTAAATTTCATTACCTTGACATTCAGAGCACTGGGCAGAAATCACATTCTGTAATGAACCTTTTAGATTTATCAGAATGCTATGTTTTTATTAAACAGTCGGATTCCCCTAACCTTTAAAGTTCTGATTCGATTTTAATCCTTTTACAAGGAAATCACCAGAGCTACTCTTTCTTGCTAACTTACAGAGCTATGTTGCCGACTTCCCTTACCTGCGTTATTCTATTTAACTAAAGATTTTGCTTCTTGGAGACCTGTTGCGGTTATTAGTACGAGCAAAAGAATTCTTTAATTAGCTTTATGCTAAGATTCCCTTTAATTTTTATGAAGACTGCAAAAATACCACAATTCAATCATATGTTGAATTTCTTACAAAGCCAATAAATTCCACTTCTCTGATTGATTCATTTCAGTGGAGTTTACTTTTGTTAAGAAGAAAAGAGAACTCTTCCGTAGATTTTCACACTCCATTTTAAAGTTCATGATATGTTACCATTTTATTCGATTTAATCTTATTTCTAAGATTTAATCATTAATTCTCTTGATTAAGAACTATTAATCTTATTCCCTTTCAATCCTTATATTGACTATATGTCACTTATATATTTCTTAAGGATTTCCATCTGTAATTTAGGATCGATTCACCCTAATCCAAGTAATGTTGTTTAGGAACCTTTCTCCTCTTCAGTTCTAAGATGTTTTTTTCCTCTTCTTAGTATTGCTACTACCACCAAGATCTGCACTAAGGACAGTTTCAATCTAAATTACTTTAAATCTTTACTACTTTTGTTGTCCTTACGCCATTTCGTTTCCTTACTCGTTAAAATGTCTTCATTTTAACGGTCGAGTATCAGTTAAGAAATTATAATGCCATCCATTTTCAGGACTCATTCATTCGATAGGTGAGTTGTTACACATTCCTTAGCGGTTTCCGACTTCCATGGCCACCGTCCTATTGTCAATATGAATGAATACCTTTTGTGGTACTCGTTATGTTTCTTTTTGGCACTTTATCTCGACGTTCGGTTCATCCCGCATCGCCAGTCCTGCTTACCAGACTTGGCCGATTCAAAGTATGTTTATATTTAAATTCCTGAAGTGTATTTAACACTGAGAATTCTTCTTTGTTTATTCATAGTTTGACAAGATGTTGAGTGAAAATACTCACCCATTACACCTAATCATTATCTTTACCAATCAATACTATTAATACTT